>NC_069504.1:1140585340-1140667840 GCF_027579735.1 Bombina bombina | reverse complement strand
TGTATGTATGTGTAAATATGTGTGTGTGTATGTATGTGTAAATATGTATGTGTGTGTGTATGTATGTGTAAATATGTATGTGTGTATGTATGTGTAAATATGTGTGTGTGTGTATGTATGTGTAAATATGTGTGTGTATATATGTGTAAATATGTGTGTGTATGTATGAGTAAATATGTATGTGTGTATGTATGTATGTGTAAATATGTATGTGTGTGTGTATGTATGTGTAAATATGTATGTGTGTGTGTATGTATGTGTAAATATGTGTGTGTGTATGTATGTGTAAATATGTATGTGTGTATGTATGTATGTATGTGTAAATATGTATGTGTGTGTATGTATGTGTAAATATGTATGTGTGTGTGTATGTATGTATGTGTAAATATGTATGTGTGTGTGTATGTATGTGTAAATATGTATGTGTGTATGTATGTATGTATGTGTAAATATGTATGTGTGTGTGTATGTATGTGTAAATATGTATGTGTGTATGTATGTATGTATGTGTAAATATGTATGTGTGTGTGTAAATATGTATGTGTGTGTGTATGTATGTGTAAATATGTGTGTGTGTGTGTGTATGTATGTGTATATATGTATGTGTGTATGTATGTATGTATGTGTAAATATGTATGTGTGTGTGTATGTATGTGTAAATATGTATGTGTGTATGTATGTGTAAATATGTATGTGTGTGTATGTATGTGTAAATATGTATGTGTGTATGTATGTGTAAATATGTATGTGTGTGTGTATGTATGTGTAAATATGTATGTGTGTGTGTATGTATGTGTAAATATGTATGTGTGTATGTATGTGTAAATATGTATGTGTGTGTGTATGTATGTGTAAATATGTATGTGTGTGTGTATGTATGTGTAAATATGTATGTGTGTGTGTGTATGTATGTGTAAATATGTATGTGTGTGTGTATGTATGTGTAAATATGTATGTGTGTGTGTATGTATGTGTAAATATGTATGTGTGTGTGTATGTATGTGTAAATATGTATGTGTGTATGTATGTATGTATGTGTAAATATGTATGTGTGTGTATGTATGTGTAAATATGTATGTGTGTGTGTATGTATGTGTAAATATGTATGTGTGTGTATGTATGTGTAAATATGTATGTGTGCGTGTATGTATGTGTAAATATGTATGTGTGTGTGTATGTATGTGTAAATATGTATGTGTGTGTGTATGTATGTGTAAATATGTATGTGTGTATGTATGTATGTATGTGTAAATATGTATGTGTGTGTGTATGTATGTGTAAATATGTATGTGTGTGTGTATGTATGTGTAAATATGTGTGTGTGTGTGTAAATGTGTGTGTGTATGTATATGTGTGTATATATATGTGAGTGTGTGTATGTATATGTGTGTATATATATGTGAGTGTGTATATATATATATATATATATATATATATATATATATATATATATATATATATACACTTTAAAAATAATAAATAAAATAATGAATTGTTATGTAATGCTGCATGCTGGGGGCAGAGTTAGCTGCCGATCTGTGAGGTTGCATCACGCATCTGCAAGGAGCTCCGTGTCTTAAAGTGAATGTAAACTCTGCTTCATCACTCAAGTTCTGCGTGACATTGACCTTTAAATAACATGAGTTTCATTCATCATTTTACTTATCTATTCGCAGTTACCGTTATTTTCAATGTTTTTAGCTGTCCGCTGTCATTATAATCCTCCACCCAGCATTTGCTATTGCTCGTTATCATTTTTAGCCACGATCAGCATAACCAATAACAGCGCTAACCCCAGGGGGACCCAACCCCTTTGTATGTGGTCACGCGTCCGTATTGCGCTTGCGTTAGACTCCGCTTACAACATGCTTCTCAGAAGCTCGTTCACAATTCGCGCATGCGCATTTGCAAATTTCCCTGAGTTCATTTCTTATTGAAAGAATATACGGATTGCGCGATGGAGGATGAGATCCTTGCTGCGCTATCCAACGGCTATCCAACGATAGTATTCAGTAAATGTACTGATTCACTGAATACTATGTTGATTGACAGCGGAATCGTTGTTTGACGCATGCGCAGTGTGTAACTGAGACGGGAGCGCGCATTGCCACTACGTAAACAGCGGGTGGGACCGCTGTATACGTAATATTGCAGAGAATAAGGAAGTGGAGAGTGGGAGGAGCAGGTATAGTGAAAATACGATATTTAGAAATGGAGATAAAAATTAAATTAAACATTTTATTAACAAATGAAAGTGGCGGTATGATTAATATACTTATTCTCTAGATATTTATACTTTCAAAACAGTGAAAATTGACAATCACTTTAACCTCTTATTTGGAATTGGAAGTTAATTAGAGACTTTTTGGACTTGTCTTAACCCTATTAATTTTACCTAAACATCGTGAGTTACTAATAGACCATGATAAGAATATGATTGTATCATATAAATATAAGTCTGTAAATGGCTACCGGCTTTTATCGATGCCTCAAAAGTGCACCGTGCCGGGCCTAAGATCACAGTGCACTTTTGAGGCATTAATAGAAGCCGGAGACCCTTTATAGACTTATATTTGTATGATACAATCATATTCTTATAGGTTCTTATAGGTTCACAGTACATTGTTGTATTAAGTAGCCTGATATCCGTTAGTTATTGTGAAACAGGTAGAGCTAAATCTAATCTACAAAATGTCCAGTACCTGAAAACCTAGTGTCCTCACTGCTACTGCAAACAAAGGGGTTAATTGCATAGGGGGGTTTGGGGTGCATGGCTGTTTAGGGGACATGATTGAGATTTAAGAATGAGTTTAAGGGTTTTGGATCATGGTGATTAAGGGGTGTGTGTTTTTAAGGAGCTATTGCATTGGGGGTCTCAAGTTTAATGGCTCTTAGTGCACTGCATAGGATTTAGACTTCATTCTTTTACCTAGTGATTTAGCACATATTCTCCAAATGTTATTAGTGGGGGATAAGCCAGTCAGAAGCTACACTTTCCTGCAGATATGTAGATCTGCTCTTATTTTGACTCTCATACATGCTTTGTAAATGCGTGGCCCCCTCGTGAAAAAAAAATGCCCCCCATTTCATGGATTCTGAATTCGAAATAAAGTGTAGTGATACTGCGCCACCAGATGCAATTTATATAGAATGTGACAATATTAAACTGCAAATTTTTAGTATTGCCTGTTTTTCATTTCTTTTGTGGCAATTTAAAAGGACAGTAAGCCCACACTTGTGTTTTAATAAAAAGGTTTAAATTCTGCAACTACCCGCTGTCCTGACTGACTATCTAAGTGCACTGGCAACTGCCACGTCACAATATTATGTATATATACAGTATATATATATATATATATATACTGTATATAAATTATTATAGTATAAATATATATTGTACAAAAAAAACATATTCTCCTGATAGAAGTCAATGTAGAGTGCATGTAGAGTGTAAACATATACAGTAAAACACAAACACATATGTACACACTCAGGGACGGAACTACCCGTGATGAAACGGTCATGACCTTGACCGGGCCCAGGAGGTCCCTCCCACAGGGGGGCACAACTTCAGGTTGTGTTTTGTAATGTATTTAAAAAAAATGTTTTGGTTTTTTTGTTTCCAATTCCAATAACTTTAATTCCAGCAGAAACTTTCTTTGACAACGAAAGTTTGTGCTTGAATTAAAGTTATTGGAAACAAAGTCTGACCCTGCCCGCTTCCACCCGGAACTTCCTATTTCGATAACGGGTGCGCACTGGCTATAGAGTCGGCCTCCTCCTAACTGACTGGACATGTAGTCCTCAATTTCGGCTCGTGACTGCACGTGCACTCAGTCTAGTTTGTGTCAATAGTAGGAGAGAAGTCTGGGACTGGGAGGAGTCTGCAGTGTGGCAGTGACGTGACGAGTGGCAGTCGGCAGCCGCAGAGAGGAGAAAACTGTTGAAGTTGGTACTCGGGAGCGGGGGAGAAACAAGTGGGGGCTGGGCGACAAGGCAGGTAAGCAGTAGACAGTCTAGACTCAGTCAGATTTCAGGCTTCTCTCAATCTCTAAGCAGTTTAGTGCGGTGGAATGGAAACTTATTTCTTGGGCAGCGGGCTGTATGTACTTACGCTGCTGAGAGCGGGGTGTCTGCAATATATACGGTCTGCAACACAGTGCTTCAAAGTATATACTGGCTGTAATAGAGTGCTTCATAGTATATGCTGGCTGTAATAGAGTGCTTCATAGTATATACTGACTGTAATAGAGTGCTTCATAGTATATACTGGCTGTAATAGAATGCCTCATATTATATAAAGGCTGTAATAGAATGCCTCATAGTATATACTGACTGTAATAGAGTGCTTCATAGTATATACTGGCTGTAATAGAGTGCTTCATAGTATATACTGACTGTAATAGAGTGCTTCATAGTATATACTGACTGTAATAGAGTGCTTCATAGTATATACTGACTGTAATAGAGTGCTTCATAGTATATACTGGCTGTAATAGGGTGCTTCATAGTATATTCTGACTGTAATAGAGTGCTTCATAGTATATACTGACTGTAATAGAGTGCTTCATAGTATATACTGACTGTAATAGAGTGCTTCATAGTATATACTGACTGTAATAGAGTGCTTCATAGTATATACTGACTGTAATAGAGTGCTTCATAGTATATACTGACTGTAATAGAGTGCTTCATAGTATATACTGACTGTAATAGAGTGCTTCATAGTATATACTGGCTGTAATAGAGTGCTTCATAGTATATACTGACTGTAATAGAGTGCTTCATAGTATATACTGGCTGTAATAGGGTGCTTCATAGTATATACTGACTGTAATAGAGTGCTTCATAGTATATACTGACTGTAATAGAGTGCTTCATAGCATATACTGGCTGTAATAGAGTGCTTCATAGTATATACTGACTGTAATAGAGTGCTTCATAGTATATACTGGCTGTAATAGAGTGCTTCATAGTATATACTGACTGTAATAGAGTGCTTCATAGTATATACTGACTGTAATAGAGTGCTTCATAGTATATACTGGCTGTAATAGAGTGCTTTATAGTATATACTGACTGTAATAAAGTGCTTCATAGTATATACTGACTGTAATAGAGTGCTTCATAGTATATACTGACTATAATAGAGTGCTTCATAGTGTATACTGGCTGTAATAGAGTGCTTCATAGTATATACTGGCTGTAGTAGAGTGCTTCATAGTATATACTGACTATAATAGAGTGCTTCATAGTATATACTGGCAGTAATAGAGTGCTTCATAGTATATACTGGCTGTAATAGAGTGTTTCATAGTATATACTGACTATAATAGAGTGCTTCATAGTATATACTGACTGTAATACAGTGCTTCATAGTATATACTGGCTGTAATAGAGTGCTTCATAGTATATACTGGCTGTAATAGAGTGCTTCATAGTATATACTAACTGTAATAGAGTGCTTCATAGTATATACTGACTGTAATAGAGTGCTTCATAGTATATACTGACTGTAATAGAGTGCTTCATAGTATATACTGGCTGTAATAGAGTGCTTCATAGTATATACTGACTGTAATAGAGTGCTTCATAGTATATACTGACTGTAATAGAGTGCTTCATAGTATATACTGACTGTAATAGAGTGCTTCATAGTATATACTGGCTGTAATAGAGTGCTTCATAGTATATACTGACTGTAATAGAGTGATTCATAGTATATACTGGCTGTAATAGAGTGCTTCATAGTATATACTGACTGTAATAGAGTGCTTCATAGTATATACTGACTGTAATAGAGTGCTTCATAGTATATACTGGCTGTAATAGAGTGCTTCATAGTATATACTGACTGTAATAGAGTGCTTCATAGTATATACTGGCTGTAATAGAATGCCTCATAGTATATACTGGCTTTAATAGAATGCCTCATAGTATATACTGACTGTAATAGAGTGCTTCATAGTATATACTGGCTGTAATAGAGTGCTTCATAGTATATACTGACTGTAATAGAGTGCTTCATAGTATATACTGACTGTAATAGAGTGCTTCATAGTATATACTGACTGTAATAGAGTGCTTCATAGTATATACTGGCTGTAATAGGGTGCTTCATAGTATATACTGACTGTAATAGAGTGCTTCATAGTATATACTGACTGTAATAGAGTGCTTCATAGTATATACTGACTGTAATAGAGTGCTTCATAGTATATACTGGCTGTAATAGAGTGCTTCATAGTATATACTGACTGTAATAGAGTGCTTCATAGTATATACTGACTGTAATAGAGTGCTTCATAGTATATACTGGCTGTAATAGAGTGCTTCATAGTATATACTGGCTGTAATAGAGTGCTTCATAGTATATACTAACTGTAATAGAGTGCTTCATAGTATATACTGATTGTAATAGAGTGCTTCATAGTATATACTGACTGTAATAGAGTGCTTCATAGTATATACTGGCTGTAATAGAGTGCTTCATAGTATATACTGACTGTAATAGAGTGCTTCATAGTATATACTGACTGTAATAGAGTGCTTCATAGTATATACTGGCTGTAATAGAATGCCTCATAGTATATACTGGCTGTAATAGAATGCCTCATAGTATATACTGACTGTAATAGAGTGCTTCATAGTATATACTGGCTGTAATAGAGTGCTTCATAATATATACTGACTGTAATAGAGTGCTTCATAGTATATACTGACTGTAATAGAGTGTTTCATAGTATATACTGGCTGTAATAGAGTGCTTCATAGTATATACTGGCTGTAATAGAGTGCTTCATAGTATATACTGACTGTAATAGAGTGCTTCATAGTATATACTGGCTGTAATAGAGTGCTTCATAGTATATACTGACTGTAATAGAGTGCTTCATAGTATATACTGACTGTAATAGAGTGCTTTATAGTATATACTGGCTGTAATAGAGTGCTTCATAGTATATACTGGTTGTAATAGAGTGCTTCATAGTATATACTGACTGTAATAGAGTGTTTCATAGTATATACTGGCTGTAATAGAGTGCTTCATAGTATATACTGACTGTAATAGAGTGCTTCATAGTATATACTGACTGTAATAGAGTGCTTCATAGTATATACTGGCTGTAATAGAGTGCTTCATAGTATATACTGGCTGTAATAGAGTGCTTCATAGTATATACTGACTGTAATAGAGTGCTTCATAGTATACACTAGCTGTAACACAGGCTCTGCAATATATTCTGTCTGCAACACAGTGCTTCATACTAGTATATATATGACATTCTACTCTAGTAGTAAAATGCTTAATTAATCAGAGCATTTGTTATTAAATAATTAAATGCTTGTTTCTCACTGTTTTTATCCTCTTTAAAGGGGTTTAACACAGTGGAATGTTTGGCTCTGGTGAGTGAAGTTAATAGTGGTCAGTGGAGCAGTAGAAAAATAATGTGGTCTCCCCATCCCTTGGTATAAATTCCTGAGTGGCACTGCACTCCCTCACTTACGCAATTTACATCCTCCTCACCTCTGCATCTGAACACAGAGCTGGCTAACAGAACACTGTACTGTATGTGCAATACATTGCAGCTGAAGGCAGGGGTTAACAGCATCTGCATAGTGAGTGACCCCTGGCTGCTAGGGACATAACAGCCTCTCTTACAGCCAGGTCACCTTTCACAGGCAGCCTTTCCCCGTGTCCTGCTGTAAGATATTATTTTTAAAATTTTACTCTGCGTCTGTCCTCTGAACAAGTCCAGGAAATGCTTTGTTTTAGATTCATATGACAGCCAGAGAGTTTAATTGCAACTATTTAAATTTGTTTTTCTACCTGCTATATTCAGTAATTTTTATAAATCCATACTATAGCGAATTATATTTATATAATAATATAAAAGAAATGTAAAAGTGAAGTGGAGTCCTGTCTGAAATTACTCCTTGTGAAAGAATGTGTTTAATTAGAGAAATTATTATTATTATCGGTTATTTGTAGAGCGCCAACAGATTCCGCAGCGCTATTAACAAAGGGGGAGTACAACAAAACAGTTATAGGGATCAAATGGGTAGAGGGCCCTACCAAGAGATGCACTGTTGTAGTCAGCTCTTAAGAAGGTGACCTATAAACAGCTGGACTCTTAGGCTTACATGCTAAGGGGGTTCAGGGGATAGCAATGGAGGAGAGGAACTGGTATAAAGTAAGGTTAGCGTAGGTTGTATGCATCCCTGAACAGTAGAGTCTTTAGGGAGCACTTGAAGCTGTTAAAACTAGGGGAGAGTCTTGTGGGGCGAGGCAGAGAGTTCCACAAGATGGGAGCCAGTCTGGAGAAGTCCTGTAAACCGGAGTGTGATGAGGTGACAAGAGAGGAGGAGAGTAGGAGGTCGTGAGCAGAGCGAAGGGGACGGGAGGGAGAGTATCTGGAGACAAGGTCTAAGATATAGGGAGGATCAGTGCAGTTGAGGGCTTTGTATATCAGAGTGAAAATTTTGTGTTTGATCCTAGAGGCAAGAGGAAGCCAGTGAAGGAATTGGCAGACAGGTACAGCAGATAAAGAGCGACGTGTAAAGAAGGTGGGGGAGGGCGGATGAGAGTATTGAAAGTGCAGAACAAACGTTTTGGGTTTGAAGAAAGATTAGAGATAAGAGTAGAGAAGTACTGTTGCTTATGGAGATTAAGGGCAGAATAGTAAGATTTCAAGATGAATTTGTAATGAAGAAAATCAGCTGAACTCCGTGATTTTCTTCAGTGCCGTTCAGCAGTATGGGAACATCTGCGTAGGTATCGTGTCAGAGGAGTATGCCAGGGCTGAGGATGAGTGTGTGATTTCCGAGCTATGGTAAGAGGGGCGAGATTGTCAAGGATTGATGTAAGAGTGGAATGATAATGGCAGATAGATTGGTCAGGGCAGGAAAAGGAGGAGAAGGATGAGAGGAGAGGTTCGAGGGAATTAGCAAGCTGTTGCTGATCTAGTGACATAATGCTTCTGTGAAGTTTGGTGTGAGGAGCAGAAGGAGGGAGAGTTGTAGGGAGGGATGATATGTTGCAAGTAAGGAGATGGTGGTCAGAAAAAGGAAAGGAGGAGTTTGTGAAGTTTGAGAGAGTGCATCAATAGCCAAAGATCAGGTCAAGAGAGTGACCGTCTTTGTGAGTGGGAGAATCAGTCCATTGTGACAAACCGAAAGAGGAAGTTGTTTTGCAAAGGAGGCAGTGAGATTGTCAAGAGAAATGTGCAAAAGTAACTAGTGTGTGTCTGTCCTTGCATGTGTGTGCGTCTGTCTCTGACTATGTGTCTGCATGTGTAGCCCTGCTTGTGTGTGTCTGTCCTTGCGTGTGTGTGTGTCTATCTCTTTCTATGTGTGTGCATGTGTAGCCCTGCTTGTGTGTGTCTGTCCTTGCATGTGTGTGTGTCTATCTCTGTCTATGTGTGTGCATGTGTAGCCCTGCTTGTGTGTGTCTGTCCTTGCGTATGTGTGTGCGTCTGTCTCTGATTATGTGTGTGCATGTGTAGCCCTGCTTGTGTGTGTCTGTCCTTCCATGTGTGTGTCTGTCTCTGTCTATGTGTGTGCATGTGTAGCCCTGCTTGTGTGTGTCTGTCCTTGCGTATGTGTGTCTATCTCTGTCAATGTGTGTGCATGTGTAGCCCTGCTTGTGTGTGTCTGTTCTTGTGTGTGTGTCTGTCTCTGTCTATGTGTGTGCATGTGTAGCAATGCTTGTGTGTGTCTGTCCTTGTGTGTGTCTGTCTGTCTCTGTCTATGTGTATGCATGTGTAGCCCTGCTTGTGTGTGTCTGTCCTTGTGTGTGTCTGTCTCTGTTTATGTGTTTGCATGTGTAGCCCTGCTTGTGTGTGTCTGTACTTGCATGTGTGTGTGTCTGTCCTTGTGTGTGTGTTTGTGTGTGTGTCTATTTCTGTCTATGTGTGTGCATGTGTAGCCCTGCTTGTGTGTGTCATTCCTTGCGTGTGTGTGTCTATTTCTGTCTGTTTGTACATGTGTAGCCCTGCTTGTGTGTCATTCCTTGTGTGTGTGTGTCTATTTCTGTCTATGTGTGTGCATGTGTAGCCCTGCTTGTGTGTGTCTATCTCTGTCTATGTGTGTGCATGTGTAGCCCTGCTTGTGTATGTCATTCCTTGCGTGTGTGTGTCTATTTCTGTCTATGCATGTGCATGTGTAGCCCTGCTTGTGTGTGTCTGTCCTTGCGTGTGTGTGTCTATCTCTGTCTATGCGTGTGCATGTGTAGCCCTGCTTGTGTGTGTCTGTCCTTGTGTGTGTGTCTATCTCTGTCTGTGTGTGCATGTGTAGCCCTGCTTGTGTGTGTGTGTCTGTCTCTGTCTATGTGTTTGCATGTTGCATGTGTAGCCCTGCTTGTGTGTGTCTGTACTTGCATGTGTGTGTGTCTGTCCTTGCTTGTGTGAGTCTATCTCTGTCTATCTGTGTGCATGTGTAGCCCTGCTTGTGTGTGTCTGTCCTTGTGTGTGTCTGTCTGTCTCTGTCTATGTGTGTGAATGTGTAGCCCTGCTTGTGTGTGTCTGTCCTTGTGTGTGTCTGTCTCTGTTTATGTGTTTGCATGTGTAGCCCTGCTTGTGTGTGTCTGTACTTGCATGTGTGTGTGTCTGTCCTTGTGTGTGTGTTTCTGTGTGTGTCTATTTCTGTCTATGTGTGTGCATGTGTAGCCCTGCTTGTGTGTGTCATTCCTTGCGTGTGTGTGTCTATTTCTGTCTGTTTGTACATGTGTAGCCCTGCTTGTGTGTCATTCCTTGTGTGTGTGTGTCTATTTCTGTCTATGTGTGTGCATGTGTAGCCCTGCTTGTGTGTGCCTATCTCTGTCTATGTGTGTGCATGTGTAGCCTTGCTTGTGTATGTCTGTCCTTGCGTGCGTGTGTGTGTCTATCTCTGTCTATGTGTGTGCGTGTGTAGCCCTGCTTGTGTGTGTCTGTCCTTGCGTGTGTGTGTCTATCTCTGTCTATGTGTGTGCATGTGTAGCTCTGCTTCTGTGTGTCTGTACTTGTGTGTGTGTGTCTATCTATGTCTGTGTGTGCATGTGTAGCCCTGCTTCTGTGTGTGTGTCTGTCTCTGTCTATGTGTGTGCATGTGTAGCCTTGCGTGTGTGTGTGTGTCTATCTCTGTCTGTGTGTGCATGTGTAGCCCTGCTTGTGTGTGCCTGTCCTTGCAAGTGTGTGTGTCTATCTCTGTCTATGTGTGTGCATGTTAGGGTTGCCAGCTGTCCTTCCAAAAAATACTGGACAGCCAAAATTGGGGGGGGGTCGAAGCGTGGTAGGGTCTTGTTGTCACACCTACATCTGTATTTGATTGACTAATTTGATATATATATGTGTGTGTGTTTATGCGTCTATATATATATATAAGTATTTAATAATATATGTATAATATAATATTAAGTACATATATATATATATATATATATATATTTATCTATATATATATATATACACATATATATCTATCTATATATCTATCTATATATTTATGTATATATCTATATATCTTTATATATATATATATATATATATATATATATATATATGTGTGTTTGTGTATATATACAGGTGGCCCTCGGTTTACGATGATTCAATTTGCGCCGTTTCAGAATAACGCCCTTTTTTTTTGCTGTTGAAAAGCATTGACTGCTATTGAAAGCATTAGCACATGCATACATTAAAATAGCCAGTAGGTGGAGCTCTCCGCTTGTGTTGCAGCAAACACATGCAAAGAAAAGCAAGCCAGACATGATCAATGGATCAGCTTTCAAAGGAACAAGATCTAGCAGCCACTTCCCTTAGCTGCAGACTCAATGCAGAGAACTGTTTGCAGAAAAAGGCAAGTAAAAAATGTTTTTGTTCATTAAACTTAGTTTGATGATGATACAGTCTGTTGTGTGATTAAACACAGGCAGGCTAATCAGTGTATAACCAGACCTGAGCAATGGAGCCATTTTTAAAGGAACAAGATCTAGCAGCCACTACCCTTAGCTGCAGAAGAATGCAACAGTAAAAAAACGTTTTTGTTCATTAAACTTAGTTTAATGATGATACAGTCTGTTGTGTGATTAAACACAGGCAGGCTAATCAGTGTATAACCAGACCTGAGCAATGGAGCCGTTTTTAAAGGAACAAGATCTAGCAGTCACTTCCCTTAGCTGCAGAAAAAGGCAAGTAAAAAAACGTTTTTGTTCATTAAACTTAGTTTGATGATGATACAGTCTGTTGTGTGATTTTGTTTTTGTTCATTAAACTTAGTTTGGTGATGATACAGTCTGTTGTGTGATTATTTTGTTTTTGTTCATTAAACTTAGTTTGATGATGATACAGTCTGTTGTGTGATTATTTTGTTTTTGTTCATTAAACTTAGATTGATGATGATACAGTCTGTTGTGTGATTATTTTGTTTTTGTTCATTAAACTTAGATTGATGATGATACAGTCTGTTGTATGATTATTGTGTTTTTGTTCATTAAACTTAGTTTGATGATAATACAGTCTGTTGTGTGATTAAACACAGGCAGGCTAATCAGTGTATAACCAGACCTGAGCAATGGAGCCGTTTTTAAAGGAACAAGATCTAGCAGCCACTTCACTTAGCTGCAGAAAAAGGCAAGTAAAAAAACGTTTTTGTTCATTAAACTTAGTTTGATGATGATACAGTCTGTTGTTTGATTTTGTTTTTGTTCATTAAACTTAGTTTGGTGATGATACAGTCTGTTGTGTGATTATTTTGTTTTTGTTCATTAAACTTAGTTTGATGATGATATAGTCTGTTGTGTGATTATTTTGTTTTTGCTCATTAAACTTAGTTTGATGATGATACAGTCTGTTGTGTGGTTATTTTGTTTTTGTTCATTAAACTTAGTGTGATGATGATACAGTCTGTTGTGTGATTATTTTGTTTTTGTTCATTAAACTTAGTTTGATGATGATACAGTCTGTTGTGTGATTATTTTGTTTTTGTTAATTAAACTTAGTTTGATGATGATACAGTCTGTTGTGTGATTATTTTGTTTTTGTTCATTAAACTTAGATTGATGATGATACAGTCTGTTGTGTGATTATTGTGTTTTTGTTCATTAAACTTAGATTGATAATGATACAGTCTGTTGTGTGATTATTTGTTTTTGTTCATTAAACTTAGATTGATGATGATACAGTCTGTTGTGTGATTATTTTGTTTTTGTTCATTAAACTTAGTTTGATGATGATACAGTCTGTTGTGTGATTATTTTGTTTTTGTTCATTAAACTTAGATTGATGATGATACAGTCTGTTGTGTGATTATTTTGTTTTTGTTCATTAAACTTAGATTGATGATGATACAGTCTGTTGTGTGATTATTGTGTTTTTGTTCATTAAACTTAGATTGATAATGATATAGTCTGTTGTGTGATTATTTGTTTTTGTTCATTAAACTTAGTTTGATGATGATACAGTCTGTGTTTGTGTGATAATTTTATTAGGTGCGGTTTAGCAAATGTTTTTGTTTATTAAACTTAGTTTGATGATGATACAATCTATTTTATTAGGTTTATAATGCTGTTTCACATTTAAAGTCTTCATTTCAAAGCTTTAAAAATAATGTATTAGGTGTTACTTATGTCAATTTTGAGAGGGGCCTGGAACCTAACTCCTTCACTTCCCATTGACTTACATTATAAACTGGGTTTCAATTTACAACGGTTTCAATTTACAACCATTCCTTCTGGAACCTAACCCCGGCGTAAACTGAGGGCTACCTATATATATATATATATAATTAATTGTCTGGGTGATGGTGATATAACAATTTTTTCAAAAGACTAAAAGTGACTGAGACATACCTCATTGTTTTGTTAACTGGGTCTCAGTCCCTGGCTGCTTCAATGGATTACGTTGAATGAGTGGCACTGTTCAATCACAGTCACACACTGTCTATTCCCTTGGCTGGGCAGTGGGCAGCATGCATGCACTATTCTAAATTCTTGCTGGCTCTGACTGAGTCAGACAGCACAGCGGTCAACTCAGTCACTGTCTGTAGCATACAGACTGAGAGCAGAGTCTTCTTGCTATGTGATATCACGTCAACCGCGTGATCACGCGACGACGTCCGACACAGCCACAGAAGACAGTTACACAGGCAGTTGCAGGACTCGCAGATGGGTGGCAACTGGCAAGCAGTGCAGAGGGGAGAGGTCCAACCGCAACTCTGGCTCTGCACACTGTCAGGATCAGATAGATGATGATGTCTGAGCAGAGCCTGAGTTGACAGGGGCGGAAGGCAGCTGCTGTCAGGGGGCTGGGCTTGGGTAGGGTAAAGCAGCATCATAGTAAAACAATTTTAAAGAAAACTACCTAAGGCTATGTCCGTTTTTTTAAAAATAAAATTACCGGGCAGTAGCCTGAAATACCGGACAGTCCAGTCTAATAACGGACACCTGGCAACCCTAGTGTATGTGTAGCCCTGCTTGTGTGTGTCTGTCCTTGCTTGTGTGTGTGTGTCTATCTCTGTCTATGTGTGTGCATGTGTAGCCCTGCTTGTGTGTGTCATTCCTTGTGTGTGTGTGTCTATTTCTGTCTATGTGTGTGCATGTGTAGCCCTGCTTGTATGTGTCACAGTATTGAAGCTTCCAGCTTGCATTACAATATATTTATATATACCTCTCTACTATGCGTGGCATTCTACAGAAAGACAAGAGTGAATGTGGGAATAGCAGAGCGGCGAAGCAGTCTGTAGAAGCTGGAGTGCATGCAGTATCAAGGTAGATTATCATAAGTGGATAAGTATTTGCCAGTTCCCAGGGCTAAGTATGTATATATGTCCAGTTACAAGTATTGAGGGGCAGCTGGGACAGTTAGGAGGAGCCATGTGAGGGGCAGCTGTGGCAGTTAGGAGGAGCCATGTGAGGGGCAGCTGGGGCAGTTAGGAGGAGCCATGTGAGGGGCAGCTGAGGCTGTTAGGAGGAGCCATGTGAGGGGCAGCTGGGGCAGTTAGGAGGAGCCATGTGAGGGGCAGCTGTGGTAGTTAGGAGGAGCCATGTGAGGGCAGCTGGGGCAGTTAGGAGGAGCCATGTGAGGGCACTGGGGCAGTTAGGAGGAGTCATGTGAGGGCAGCTGGGGCAGTTAGGATGAAACAATACATATGAATATTTTTTGGCAATTAAAGGACCAGTCAACACATTAGATTTGCCTAATCAACAAATGCAAGATAACAAGACAATGCAAGACAATGCAATAGCACTTACAGGCCCATTTATCAAAGGGCTTGCGGACCTGATCCGACACTGCGGATCAGGTCCGCAAGACCTCGCTAAATGCGGAGAGCAATACGCTCTCCGCATTTAACAATCGGCCGCCAGCAGGGAGGTGTTGATTTCCGGCGATTCCTGTCCGCCTGCTCAGAGCAGGTGGACAGGGTTATGGAGCAGCGGTCTTTGTGACCGCTGCGTCATAAGTTGTGTTTCTGGCGAGTCTGAAGACTCGCCAGCAACACAGCCCTTCAAGCTCTGTACGGAGCTTGATAAATGGGCCCGATGGTCTGAACTTCAAATGAGTAGTAGATTTTTTTTATAACAAATTTCAAAGTTATGTATATTTCCACTCCCCTTGTACCATGTAAATTGGAAAGTTGTTTAAAATTACATGCTATATCTGAATCATGAAAATTTTATTTAACCTGAGTGTCCCTTTAAGCAAGCCATGTGCCTTGTCCTTGCATCGTTTTTTTAAAGAAATATAATCCATGATTTTGTATTGATTAATGCAGGTACAAGTAACACAGTAGCATGGCGGGTGCATGCAAATAAACACAACAAACAATGGACCATTATATATATCATGTGCGTTTGTGTGTTGCTGTGCCTTCTTCATGTGCACTTTTATTAGTGGTCTTGTTTAACTGATATAGACAGACCACTGATATAGACAGACCACACACAAGCCGTTAAACAGTCTTCTTCTTTAGTAATCCACAGACATTACACAAGTGGGCAACGTTTTGAGACAAGCACCTTGCATGATTAAGATCTTGTCTTGAAACGTTGTCCACTTGTGTAATGTCTGTGGATTACT
Organism: Bombina bombina; assembly: GCF_027579735.1. Classification (NCBI taxonomy): domain Eukaryota; kingdom Metazoa; phylum Chordata; class Amphibia; order Anura; family Bombinatoridae; genus Bombina; species Bombina bombina. The sequence continues at coordinate 1,140,651,791 of NC_069504.1, read as the reverse complement.
AAAGAAGAAGACTTTTTAACGGCTTGTGCTGTGGACTGTCTATATCAGTATATGCATAGTGGGGGTATGGGCAGATACCCCAGTGTGAGTCTGCACTTATTGTTTCTGAGATACAGCTGCTGTTGTAATATTGTCTAGGGTTTTATATTTACAGTATATATATATATATATATATATATATATATATATATATATATATATACTAATGCTTGGTAACTAGCACCAGCCTCACACCGTACCGGTGGTGCGGGGGCCCTTCATGGATTCTTGCACCGGGGCCCTGAGGTTACGCCTCTGCTTGCCAGTGTGTTTAAAAAAACTTGAAAACATGTTTGAGCTAACATATATTAAGGGTGCAATAATGCTATGTTTAGTTTAACACAGTAGTCAATAAATACTGTACCTGTAATATAGTAACAATTACTGTAGTACAATTTGCCAGACTGAGACACAGATTGCACTGTAATGCTGTAAATAGTAAACTGCGCATAACAAAATGGTGCCAGTCACTTTTCTCACAATCTAACGATGATTACAGCACTGTTTTAAAATCCTTGGAGGTTGAACTTCAACTCCACAAAGCACTGTATTAGCGAAGCGCTGTAAAGTGAAGCGCTGTAAAGTGAGGTATACCTGTATATATATTTATTTATACATGATTATATATAGGTATAGATATATATATATATATATATATATATATACAGTTCAAGTGAAGGATAAGTGCTCTTTAACCCCAGGTTGAGGTAAGCATATACCAGGGTGCATGTGTCAGATATAAACAGTCCAGAGCAAAGACAGCACTCACTGGATTTTAGTAAAAAATAACTTCTATTGAAAAAAAGTTAAAAGCATAGTCCCATGACGTTTCGGTGTCCACAGACACCTTTGTCAAATGACCATCACCTAGCTTGAGGACCGTTGTGTAATCCTGACATCCGGAAGGCAGAGTAACATATATACTACCAGGCAGCCTTATAGACCCTCAAATGACTTGTCAAACAGTCCAAATTGCGTGCGTCCACGAGACCACGCCCCTTCCGGTTTTCCGCTCCTTCACAATTGGATGTAGACACGCTCACACCCCTCCAGTGTTTGCCTTACATGCATATGGCTAATAAGCATTTTCGGAACTGCGCATGTCACCATCACAGCTCCTGGGTATGATTGCACATATGCGCTGCTTGTAGGAAAAAAAGGAACAGTTTTTTAAAATCGCAGCTGCCGGTGTGTAACACGTACAGCACTGTCATAGTACAACACATGGTATAGAAGAAAAAACAGACACAATAATAATCTAAACCACATCATTCTTATATAGAGTGAGAGTTGTGGAGATTGGCATTAAATTCCCAATCTTTGAATGTCTTTTGTTGAAGAGCACGTATGTATGTATAAAAAACCCTAGCAGTGTCCTTTGTAGTATTGCAGGGACAACTACCACTAATAGATATAGAGAAACCAATATCAATAGATCAAGATTACTTGCCAATGAACGTCCCAAAGTCCATCTTGCTGTTAAGACCCCTTGGGTCTACTGTATCCATGGTATACATCCACTTGATCATAGTCTTCAGACTGGAGGCATTTTGTTTGTACAGAGCAAAGTCTCGGGCCACCAGCTGTTCAGAGGTGCCATTCTTAATGGCCTCCCTAATGGCATGGCGATGGTTAGCCATCCTCTCCTTGAAAGTAGTAGTAGTAGTTTTCCCAATGTAACAAAAGGAGCACGGACAAATTAGTAGATAGATCACAAAATTGTAGTTGCGAGACAACCTATGCCGGATCGTAAATCTCCTGTTGGTGTGGGGATGTTGGAAAGTATCACCCGTCAACATCCCATTACAGGTGATGAAGTCCTCACACTTGAAACATCCCATTCTTGTGGATTTAAGCCAGGTGTCCTTCTGATATGAGCCACTCGGATCAGTTTTTACCAGGATATCCCGAATATTTTGTTCTCTACGGTATACCACTTGTGGTGGTCTCTTCTTCCACTGTGTTAGCTGTTTGTCCGTGCGTATAATGTCCCATCTATTTTGAATAGCTTTATGCACTCGTTCATGTGTTGGAGAGTAAGTTGTAATGAAGTTCAGATGTGAGTCCTCTTTTGTTTGTGGCAGACGATCCCTGTAAAGTAGGGTCATTTGTGTTTCCTGTGCTAGCTTCACTCTCGCTTTGTCTATGTCAGTAGACCAGTATCCTCTTGCCAATAGCTTATTGCACATAGTGTCAAATTGTTGTTGGAGTATTTCAGGCTCTGAGTTATTCCGCACCACTCGGGTAAGTTGTGAGAGGACAATCCCCAACTTCTGGTGTTGTGGATGACAGCTACTGGATAGCAACAAAGGGTTTCTATCCGTGGGCTTGAAGAATAGAGATGTGCCAAAACGATACCCCCCATTCTCAAAGACCTTGGAAATATTCAGGTCAAGAAAATGAATGCTGTTAGAGTCATATTCTAACTTTAGTCTAATAGGTGATCTGGCACTATTCAGGTCATAGGTCCACTGTTCGAGTTGCCTCTCAGTGTCTGTCCAGACAAGGAACAGATTGTCTATATATCTGGTGTATAAAGAGATATGTGGATGTGTTAGAAGTTTCATAATGAACAGCTCATAGCCCAACATAAAAAGGTTGGCATATACCAGGGCCATATTTGACCCCATAGCCGTGCCGGATAATTGGAGGAAGAAATCCTTCTCGAATTTGAAATAATTCATAGTAAGACAGTGTTCCATAAGCTCTAAGAGAAACTCTAACACAGGACCATAATAGTGACTAGATTAATTCACAATGGATTTGACAGTCTCCAATCACTCAAAGTGTGGGATCACAGTATAGAGACTGTCAACATCCATAGTGACCAAAATATCATTGGCTTGCAGAGTGGTATGTTGCTTTAATTTACGAATCATACTGGAAGAATCCTGTAGGTATGAGAATGAGTTTGTAATACCAGGACTCTATTAAGAATTGGGAATTAGGTTCAAGTTCCACTCAGTCTCACAAAATAGCGGAATTAATAAAATAATCCCTGTTCTGCTCATAGACTGAGGGCCCAAAAGGGAATAGCAGCAATGTGTTGCAGAGATTGCAAACTGTCTCTTTAAATGTTGGTGCTTTGAGCTGTAACCACTCCAAATAGCAAGGTATAACAAACACTCCCAGTGTAGCAAAGTTATCAACAGACAGGATAAAATAAATCAATCACACTCAATATTGCAGATTATTTGTATTCCAGTTAATATGTATATCAGAAACAATGGTGCAGTCTCTTTATAAACAGATGCAGCAAGTTCAGGATTAATTACAGGAATGTCTAGAGAATGTAGGCAATATATAAATCAAGTCTTGCAAGGCAAATGTGCAGAGTTTTAGAGAACAAGTTTAAAGTAATCTCACCCCAGGAGTTGCAGTCCGTTTGGCAGCTACAGTGTGATGAGAGACAGAGAGAGGTGCTGTGAAATCCGTTTCTGTGTAACAGCTTGCAGACTGAGTCAGGAAGTGCTGGAGAGCAGGAGGAGGTGCCAGTAAGGAAAGTAAGACTTACAATTCCAGCAGGGTATCCAGGAATATGCCTGTGAAAGGAGAGGTAAAGATTACCTTAACAGAAGCTCTTACTTCAGACTGCTAGGGCAGAGAGAGCTTAATGCTGCAGCAGTAGTTGTTTTCCAGGTTACAGCTGACAAAGGAGAGATGGTAAATTAAGTGGAGGCTTAGCTGAAGTACTTAGACAGTAGTTAATGTGATCCAGGTATCAGGAGACAATACTAAGCAAAGAGAGGTTGGGGGAGGAGACTTTTATAGGGTTCAGATACAGGATTTAAAGAGATATACATGACAGAACCTCCCCTGCAAGGAGCCACTCTGGGGCTCAGGGTCTGGGACAATCGGGGTTCCTGCGGTGAAATAAAGAAACCATTCGAGGAGCAGAGAGGTTGGAAGAAGGCTCCCAGGGATCCGCCTCATGAGAATAACCCTTTCAATGAATAAGATACTGCAGAGTGTCACCATGATATCTGGAATCCAAAATGGAATGAATTTCATACTCAGGTTCAATGGTATAAGTAGGTGTGAAAGCTGAACCAGTAACTGGAGGCTTGTCAGAAGTATAAGGTTTGAGAAGGGATACATGGAATGAAGGATGTATCGGTAGAGTTTCAGGCAAATCCAAAGTTACAGCATTAGGATTAATAATTTTAGCAATGGAAAATGGACCAATATGGAGGGCTCCGAGTTTTCTTGAAGGATACTTGAGTCTTAAATGTTTAGTGGAAAGCCAAACAAAATCACCCACCTGATAAGATGGAGAGACACGCCTTTGTAGATCATAATAAACCTTTTGGTGGGCTTGAGCGGTCTTGAGATTGTCTTGAATCACAGTAAAATGTTGAGCTAGTTCATTCAACATGTCATTAACCAATGGGGAAGTACTCTCTTCTCTGGGATATAGATGAAATCGGGGATGAAAACCATAATTAGCGTAGAATGGGGACATCTTAGTTGATGAATTTAATGTATTTTTGAAAGCGAATTCAGCCGTGGGTAAAAGAGAAAAACAATTATCTTGTAGTTGAGTGCAATAGCACCTTAAATACTGTTCGAGAGTCTGATTTGTTCTCTCGGTCTGGCCGTTTGTCTGGGGATGATAGGAAGTGCTGAGCCGAGGTTGAATTTTTAGAATGTGGCAAAGCTGGGTCCAGAACTTGGAGGTAAATTGCGAACCCCTATCTGAAGTGATGGTATCCGGAAGACCATGTAATCTGACAATATGTGTGAGAAAAAGTTGAGCAGTTTCTGAAGCAGTGGGTAGCGAATGTGATGGGAGAAAATGTGCCATCTTTGTAAATAAGTCCACTACAACCATTATACAACTATGGTTGTTTGACGGAGGTAATTCTACAATGAAATTCATTGCAATGTCCTTCCATGGCTTATTTGGTATGGGTAGAGGCATGAGGAAACCATAAGGATGTGTTCTGTCATTTTTGACTTTGGCACAGGTATCACAGGACTTAATGAAGTTAGTAACATCAGAATTCATAGCAGGCCACCAGAAGTCTCGTCTAAGTAATTCAATTGTTTTATGAATACCAGGATGTCCAGATACAATTGAGTTATGTGTTGAATTGAGTATTTCAGTACGGAGTTGTAAGGGTACATATACCTTTCCTTGGTGATAATTTAGGTCATCTTTACCTTTCTCAAGGATGCTAGTAGGCAGATCTTGATCTTGTTGTTGGGCTAGTCTTAACTGAGTTGAAGAATCGATACTTAAAGCGATGATCCTCTCTTGAGGTATTACGGTTGACTCGGGAACAGCAAAGGTGGGTCTTGGATCTTTCCTCGACAGAGAATCGGCGTTTCCGTTTTTACTTCCAGGACGGAATGTGATATTATAATCAAACCTGGAGAAGAACAAATTCCATCTAATCTGGGGTGCAGACAAGGTATTATTAGTTTTTAGATACTCTAGGTTTTTGTGGTCCGTGTAAATTAGTATAGGATATTTGGTGCCCTCAAGTAGGTGTCTCCAAAATTCTAGTGAGCTCTTAATTGCCAAGAGCTCTTTCTCACCAATCGGATAGTTGACTTCAGAACTGGTCATAATTCTTGAGAAAAATCCAACTGGGTGAAGAGGGTCTTTAGGAGACATGCGTTGGGACAAAATAGCTCCCAAGGCATAATCTGACGCGTCCACTTCCAAGACATATTGTAATTGGGGATCAGGAAATTTAAGGATAGGTGCTGTAGTAAAAGCTTTCTTTAATTTATTAAATGCTGTATTAGCCTGTGATGTCCATAAAAATGGAGTATGGGAACCTGTGAGAGCAGTTAAGGGTTTAGCTATTAGAGAGAATTTTTTTTATGAATTTTCTATAAAAGTTCGAAAATCCAATAAAACACTGTACATCTTTCTTAGTTTTGGGAATGGGCCATGATGCTATAGCCTCTACCTTTTTATTCTCCATCTGTATGCCCTGAGGAGATATATGGTATCCCAAGAAAGAGATAGTATCAGTATTAAAGATACATTTTTCGGGTTTGGCAAACAATGGCCTAGATTTGGAGTTTGGCGTTAGCCGTGAAAACCAGCATTAGAGGCTCCTAACGCTGGTTTTAGGCTAACTCCTGTATTTGGAGTCACTCAAAATAGGGTCTAACGCTCACTTTTCAGCCGCGACTTTTCCATACCGCAGATCCCCTTACGTCAATTGCGTATCCTATCTTTTCAATGGGATCTTTCTAACTCCGGTATTTAGAGCCGTGTCTGAAGTGAGCGTTAGACATCTAACGACAAAACTCCAGCCGCAGGAAAAAAGTCAGTAGTTAAGAGCTTTCTGGGCTAACGCCGGTTTATAAAGCTCTTAACTACAGTGCTCTAAAGTACACTAACACCCATAAACTACCTATGTACCCCTAAACCGAGGTCCCCCCACATCGCCGCCACTCGATTAAATTTTTTTAACCCCTAATCTGCCGACCGCCACCTACGTTATCCTTATGTACCCCTAATCTGCTGCCCCTAACACCGCCGACCCCTGTATTATATTTATTAACCCCTAACCTGCCCCCCACAACGTCGCCTCCACCTACCTACACTTATTAACCCCTAATCTGCCGACCGCAAAGCGCCGCCACCTACGTTATCCTTATGTACCCCTAATCTGCTGCCCCTAACACCGCCGACCCCTATATTATATTTATTAACCCCTAATCTGCCCCCCACAACGTCGCCTCCACCTGCCTACACTTATTAACCCCTAATCTGCCGAGCGGACCGCACCGCTACTATAATAAAGTTATTAACCCCTAATCCGCCTCACTAACCCTATAATAAATAGTATTAACCCCTAATCTGCCCTCCCTAACATCGCCGACACCTAACTTCAATTATTAACCCCTAATCTGCCGACTGGAGCTCACCGCTATTCTAATAAATGTATTAACCCCTAAAGCTAAGTCTAACCCTAACACTAACACCCCCCTAAGTTAAATATAATTTACATCTAACGAAATTAATTATCTCTTATTAAATAAATTATTCCTATTTAAAGATAAATACTTACCTGTAAAATAAATCCTATTTTTGAGGCTGGCCGCTTGCGTAGGCAACTCTGGTATCGAGAGTTGAAGCTGCGTTAAATATGCTCTACGCTCCTTTTTTGGAGCCTAACGCAGCCTTTATATGGACTCTCACTACCAGAGTTATTTTTATGGTGCGGCCAGAAAAAAGCCGGCGTTAGCTACGCAGGTCTTTACCGACAAAACTCCAAATCTAGCCGAATGAGTTTTGTCTCAGTCGCTGTAACACAGTTCTAACATGTGATATGTGTTGGTCTAATGTTTTAGAGTAAATGAGTATGTCATCAAGGTACACAATCATATACACATCCAAAAGGTCACGAAACAAGTCATTGATGAAACTCTGAAATGTCGTTGGGGCATTACATAGCCCAAACGGCATGACCGTATACTCAAACAATCCATATCTTGTTCTAAACGCGGTCAGCCATTCATGTCCAGCTTTTACTCTTATTAAATTGTATGCCCCTCTTAGGTCAAGTTTTGTAAATATCGTAGCTGCCTGAAGTCGTTCTATTATTTCAGGTATGAGGGGTAGCGGGTATCTGTTTTTCTTGGTTCGTTTGTTCAGTTCCCTATAGTCAATTATAGGTCTTAAGGTGTCGTCTTTATTACGAACAAAAAACATACCTGCCCCAGCGGGTGACGTAGAGGGCCTAATAAAGCCCTTTCTTAGGTTATCATCAAGGTATTGTTTTAAATGTACTATCTCTGGTTCTGACAGTGGATATATATGCCCATAAGGAATATCAGAACCTGGTAGGAACTCTATTGGGCAGTCATATGATCTATGAGGGGGTAACCTCTCTGCTTTTACTTTATCAAATACATCTGAGTAGTCAGAATAACAGTCAGGAATAAGATGTTGTTCTGATCTGACGTGGTCTGAAGAATATGTGTGGATGTAAAACAAGTGTTAGTGCAATACTCAGAAATAAAGTTTACCTCTGAAGTATTCCACACAATATGTGGTTCGTGTTTTTGTAACCACCGTAAGCCTAGTACAATAGGAAAAAGAGGAGAGGCTATAACATCAAAGGTAATATGTTCCCTATGACCTGAAGTAGTGGTCATTAGAAGAGGTGTGGTATGGTGAGTGATTGGCCCAGATGAAATAAAAGAACCATCTATAACACGGATGGCAAGTGAATCACCTCTTTTTATTAATGGAATATTATACAACTCTGTGAAAGACTTATCTATTAAATTACCAAAAGTTCCAGAGTCAATAATTGCTTGGGTCTGTATTCTTTGGGTTTCCCACTGTAGAGTAACAGAGAGATTACAATGAGTATTAGAAAATGTGCTATTTGTACAGATAATATTACTAGAATTTCTCTTACCCTTCTGTTTAAGAAGACTTGGGCATTCTTTGACAGAATGTGTCTTTTCTGCACAATATAAACATATTTATCATTCTATTTTTCTCTTCAGCGGAAAGTGGTCCTTTAGTAAAGGCCACTTCCATTGGTTCATCCAAACGTAGAGTGGGGTTTGGATAAGCAGATGTGGGAGGCCTTTTCCAAGTATGTTCTGTGGGAGCTTTTTCATGTCTGCGCTCTCTTAGACGGCGATCAATAGTAACCACTTGGGTCATAAGGACATACAGAGTGGTTGGCATAGAACCCCGGGCTAGTTCATCCTTTATTAGATCTGATAACCCTTGGCGAAACTGGAAAAATAGAGCTGCCTCATTCCAGAGGGTGTCAGGTGCCCATCTTTTAAAATCTGAAATGTAATCTTCAGCAGGGCGTTTGTTCTGTTTTAGAGCTTTAAGGGCTATCTCAGCGGTGCTCTGTTTGTTCTTGTCTTCATAGAGAAAAGACATTTTATCAAAGAACAACTGAAGTGAATCCAACACTGGATCGTTGGTTTCAAAAAAATTAGTAGCCCAAGTTTTAGGTTCCCCTTTAAGATATGATATCACGGTAAGAACCTTGATACGATCAGTGGGATATGTTTTAGGTTTGAGTGAAAAATATAACAAACAGGAGTTTTTAAACTCCCTGAAAGAGTTCCTATCACCTGTGAACCTTTCAGGGGGACAAACCTGAGGTTCAGGCTGAGTCTCAGATACTGAAGGTCTTTTATCAATATGATCTCTGATTACAGTACGTAAATATTGATTCTCAGATTGGATCTCTCTTATCCCCTGTATTAAGAGATCCATATTCTGAGTGAGAGCATTCACCTTATTTGTAAGGTCTGCTATTTCCATTATAATTCCTTTTATGGCTTAGTATTTTGTAATACCAGGACTCTATTAAGAATTGGGAATTAGGTTCAAGTTCCACTCAGTCTCGCAAAATAGCGGAATTAATAAAATAATCCCTGTTCTGCTCATAGACTGAGGGCCCAAAAGGGAATAGCAGCAATGTGTTGCAGAGATTGCAAACTGTCTCTTTAAATATTGGTGCTTTGAGCTGTAACCACTCCAAATAGCAAGGTATAACAAACACTCCCAGTGTAGCAAAGTTATCAACAGACAGGATAAAATAAATCAATCACACTCAATATTGCAGATTATTTGTATTCCAGTTAATATGGATATCAGAAACAATGGTGCAGTCTCTTTATAAACAGATGCAGCAAGTTCAGGATTAATTACAGGAATGTCTAGAGAATGCAGGCAATATATAAATCAAGTCTTGCAAGGCAAATGTGCAGAGTTTTAGAGAACAAGTTTAAAGTAATCTCACCCCAGGAGTTGCAGTCCGTTTGGCAGCTACAGTGTGATGAGAGACAGAGAGAGGTGCTGTGAAATCCGTTTCTGTGTAACAGCTTGCAGACTGAGTCAGGAAGTGCTGGAGAGCAGGAGGAGGTGCCAGTAAGGAAGGTAAGACTTACAATTCCAGCGGGGTATCCAGGAATATGCCTGTGAAAGGAGAGGTAAAGATTACCTTAACAGAAGCTCTTACTTCAGACTGCCAGGGCAGAGAGAGCTTAATGCTGCAGCAGTAGTTGTTTTCCAAGTTACAGCTGACAAAGGAGAGATGGTAAATTAAGTGGAGGCTTAGCTGAACTACTTAGACAGTAGTTAATGTGATCCAGGTATCAGAAGACAATACTAAGCAAAGAGAGGTTGGGGGAGGAGACTTTTATAGGGTTCAGATACAGGATTTAAAGGAATAAACATGACAGAGTTACAGACCACCGGTTGCAGGTGGTGATCAATAAACTCAGCAATGCCAGAGAAGATGGACCCTCTGGCAGACACAATTGGTCGACCCGGAGGATTAACCAGGCCCTTGTGTATTTTTGGAAGTAAATATAATATCGGTGTGATCGGATGTTCAACACACATGAAATCAAATTCAGACTGAGTAATAATGTTAGACTGTAATAGAAACATAAGTGTTTGATCTATAGATTTTTTTAAAACCCAGGTGGGGTTTGCAGGTAACTTCCTATAGGTCTTAGGCTTAGACAGTTGCCTCATAGCTTCCAGTCTGTAGTCACTGTAATCCTGTACTACTATCGCTACGCCCTTGTCAGCGGGGCGTATGGTAATACTGTGGTCATTAGTCAGTGTGTGTAATGTCTGTCTCTCATCAGTAGGTAAATTAGAAAAACTATCCAATTGCATCTCGCAATCATGTCTGAGGAGTCTAGAAAAACTCCTGATGGAGGAGTTAGTGGTCTGAGGGTCAAATTTGGATAGAGGTTTAAATTGCCTAAGATTTGAATCAATCTGAGGTTGGGCATCTTTAAAGAACTCCTTAAAATTTAAGTTCCGCTGAAACTTATATATATGAATATCTGTTTGGAAACTATCATGTCTCGGGGTAGGTATAAAGGATAACCCATATTAAGTAAATTAGTTTCACTGACAGTGAGTAATCTGGTACTTAAAGACTATGTTGTTTTTTTCTTCTGATTGTATGTTTTTCTTTTTGTGCCCCCCTCGTCTGGGATGTTGCCCCCCCGTTTTTTGATTGTTTAGTGCAGCTGCGATTTTAAAAAACTGTTCCTTTTTTCCTACAAGCAGCGCATATGTGCAATCATACCCAGGAGCTACAGTTCCAAAAATGCTAATTAGCCATGTGCATGTAAGGCAAACACTGGAGGGGTGTGGGCGTGTCTACATCCAATTGTGATGGAGCGGAAAACCGGAAGGGGCGTGGCCTCGAGGACGTACGCAATTTGGACTGTTTGACATGTCATTTGAGGGTATATAAGGCTTATAACGGACTAGCTCTTAAGTCTGTTTTCTGTTCTTTGTATCTACATTTCCAAAGTTGATCTAAAGTACTATTGAACCACTGAGGGAGTTGTTTCACTCTGACTTTTCGTGGAACATCATTGTTTTTAAATGTTGTACTGCACATGGTATAGACACTTACAATATGCAAGCCTCACAATCAGGTGGGGTTCACAACTACAATGAAGATGATGTCAACACGGATACTTTTGTATTCACTGAGGAGGATGCTGAGAGGATTCGCACCACTACGGATATACGTGAGTTGAGAGGGGACAAACACATTGATATTTATCATAGATTGTTAAATTTACGTAAACGCAAGGTTGATTATAACTTGCATGCTGTTTACCTATCATTCTACTACAAGAACAAATACCTAGGGGGTTTAGAGTCTGTAATATTCCCAAACTAGGCCGCTCTAATCCTGAATTTTGTCACAAATGGTGTTCCATTCTCAAACAAATGTTCCTATGATCTCATGCTTCTCACTATAGAAGAAGTTAGCAGGTTGGAAAAAAAGATAGAGATGGAGATTGACATTATTAAAATGAATAGCTATCAGATATTGATTGATGACAAAACTGACGAGTGGCTGCTTAAGTTAGAAAAACTTGTCACCAAATATAACAATGAGTTGACAGCATTCAAAAACAAAAAACGTACCACGGTTGAAATTGATTATCGGGAGAAACGGGTTTATAAGTGGCTTTATGGCAAGGATGAATTTGTTAGAACATTCAGACCTAGACGCAGAAACCCTAGGGGGAGGACACATATTGACACAGTAGATACAAGTGGAGGGGACTAGTCAGAGGGAGATTCAGATAGGATACAGATTGAGGATAAGGATGTGCACACTGGTATTATCACCAGGTCTGCTAACAAACCTCCCACTACACAATCAAAAATGGGGTAGGCAACATCCCAGACGAAGGGGGCACAAAAAGAAAAACATACAATCAGAAGAAAAAACCAACATAGTCTTTAATTTAAGTACCAGATTACTCACTGTCAGTGAAACTAATTTACTTAATAGGGGGGTATCCTTTATACCTACCCCCCAGACATGATAGTTTCCAAGCAGCTATTGATATATATAAGTTTCAGCGGAACTTAAATATTAAAGAGTTTTTTTAAAGATGCCCAACCTCAGATTGATTAAAATCTTAGTCAATTTAAACCTCTATCCAAATTTGACCCTCAGACCACTAACTCCTCCATCAGGAGTTTTTCAAGACTCCTCAGACATGATTGCAGGATGCAATTGGATGCATGTAGTTTTTCCAATTTACCTACTGATGAGAGACAGGCATTACACACACTGACTAATGACCACAGTATTACCATATGCCCCGCTGACAAGGGCGGAGTGATAGTAGTACAGGATTACAGTGACTACAGACTGGAAGCTATGAGGCAACTGTCTGATCCTAAGACCTATAGGAAGTTACCTGCAAACCCCTCCTGGGTTTTTAAAAAAACTATAGATCAAACACTTATGTTTGCATTACAGTCTAACATTATTACTTAATCTGAATTTGATTTTATGTGTGTCAAACATCCGATCACACCGATATTATATTTACTTCCAAAAATACACACGGGCCTGGTTAATCCTCTGGGCTGACCAATTGTGAGTGCCAGAGGGTCCATCTTCTCTGGCATTGCTGAGTTTATTGATCACCACCTGCAACCGGTGGTCTGTAACTCATTCTCATACCTACAGGATTCTTCCAGTATGATTCGTAAATTAAAGCAACATACCACTCTGCAAGCCAATGATATTTTGGTCACTATGGATGTTGACAGTCTCTATACTGTGATCCCACACTTTGAGGGATTGGAGACTTTCAAATCCATTGTGAATTAATCTAGTCACTATTATGGTCCTGTGTTAGAGTTTCTCTTAGAGCTCATGGAACACTGTCTTACTAAGAATTATTTCAAATTCAAGAAGGATTTTTTCCTCCAATTATCCGGCACAGCTATGGGGTCAAATATGGCCCCGGTATATGCTAACTTTTTTATGTTGGGCTATGAGCTGTTCATTATGAAACCTCTGACACATCCACATATCTCTTTATACACCAGATATATAGACGATCTGTTCCTTGTCTGGACAGACACTGAGAGGCAACTCGAACAGTGGACCTATGACCTGAATAGTGCCAGATCACCTATTAGACTAAAGTTAGAATATGACTCCAACAGCATTCATTTTCTTGACCTGAATATTTTCAAGGTCTTTGAGAATGGGGGTATCGTTTTTGCACATCTCTATTCTCTAAGCCCACAAGTCCACGGATAGAAACCCTTTGTTGCTATCCAGTAGCTGTCATCTACAACACCAGAAGATGGGGATTGTCCTCTCACAACTTACCCGAGTGGTGCGGCATAACTCAGAGCCTGAAATTCTCCAACAACAATTTGACACTATGTGCAATAAGCTATTGGCAAGAGGATACCAGTCTACTGACATAGACAAAGCAAGAGTGAAGCTAGCACAGGAAACACAAATGACCCTACTTTACAGGGATTGACTGCCACAAACAAAAGAGGACTCACATCTGAACTTCATTACAACTTACTCTCCAACACATGAACAAGTGCATAAAGCTATTCACAATAGATGGGACATTATACGCACAGACAAACAGCTAACACAGTGGAAGAAGAGACCACCACGAGTGGTAGATGCCTCTTTCACATAGTCACTTTTATTCAAAATAACAACATTTCCCCCTTTATCAGAGTTGCGGATTATTATATTATCCTCAGTTTTTAGTTGTTCTATTGCTTCAATTTCTTGTTTACTCAAATTATCTCTTTTGTGGTCATTCCTATTGATATTTTTATGCAAAATACATAATTCATTTTCCACTGTTTTCTGGAAGATCTCAGTTGCATTGGATCTAGTATTAACAGGATAAAAAGTAGATTTTTTCTTAAATTTTGACAGAGCCGACTTTTCTACCATCTGATTACCTTCCCCCTCTTGTGTCTCATTTTTGTAATGATATTAGATATAATTCTGCACATATATCAGTAAATACAAAATCATCTCTACCTTTATTTGGTGATGGCTCACTAGGTAGAGTGTCTAATTCAAGCTGTTGTACGTTATAAAAATGTTTCTTTAACACTAGTGACCTGACAAATTTATTTATGTCTACTATAGTGTTAAAAAGGTCAAAATGACAGGATGGAGAGAAGTTTAAACCCAAAAATAGTACTTTAATCTGACTATTGGTTAATTTATATGATGATAAATTAACCGCATTAGTATTGGTTAAATATACTTCCTCTCCTGATTTTTCCTCTGTCTCTGAGGATACCTCGGTTTTTCTTGCTACTGACTGTGTGTTTTCCTTATACCTTTTCCTGCCCCTTCTACGTATTTTCTTTCCTTTTCCTTTCCTTTCACTTTGCCTGTGCTGTCCCCGTTTTTTGAGACCTCACTATTTTTTTACTTATTTTCTCGAGATGTTTGTAGTACAAAAGAAGTGGGAGTGGATGAGGTAGCTATTTCTTCAACTCGTTCCTCCCCAGCACTATCAAAATCGGAGGACTTATAATCATAATCCGTTTCGTTATCATTAAATGTTACTTTTTTTTATATTTTTCTTACCTTGTGTCTTCTTATAATTAAACCTCCTCTTCCCCCCTGTGTGTGACCATTTATATAAATTTCCATTGTCATAATCCTGTTTATCCCTTAATATTTTGATTTTTTTTTTAAATGCCACATATGTTCCTTTAAATCAGAAATTATCTTCCTAATTTTATCATCATATTTTGGAAACTCCTCATTGGCTGTTAAAGGACGAATGTATTCCTGAATACTTTTAATATCTTTGTTCAGGATCAACTTCTGTTGTTTTTTGTATTCAATCAACAAGTCCATTAACGCCAATGAGCAGTTGGTTAATATTTCATTCCATCTAGTAATAAAAGATGATTCTGTGACCTCAAAAGATGGAAACTCTAGGTAATACATTATCACCATCATTGTTACTTGAAAAAGAAAAAAGACATTGGTTGTCCAATAAAAGTATGGAGGAGGGATTATAATTACATATTCCTCCATAAAACACCTGTGCAGGTTCTGCAGACCAAACAGCCATTGAGGAAGTTATGTTTTAACGAAACGCGTTTGGCTCTAAGTGTCATTCTCAGCTTTGTTTTTATGGAAATGTGGAAATAAAGAAGGTTTTTTTGAGGTCCGTTTTCCGCTTCATTGAGTGCGAGACGTTATATCTTGTGCTGTATTTCTTCTGGAGACGGCGATAAGGTTTCCGGTTCTTCCTGGGCACCATTGAAGCGGTATAGAAATTCCCATATCTTGTGGTTTCTTGTGGGGAACAGTATCGTAAGCGCACCAGTGTGAAGAACATGAAGGGCGGAAAGTTGAATGTGAAGCGTTGGGACGGAGAGGTGCACGGAGCACTTACAGGTGGATTCTACTTGGACAGGTTATGAAGCAGTGGTCTTTATTCCGCTGCTTCATAACTACTGTTTCCAGCGAGCCTGAAGACTTGTGCGGAAACGGGCATCAAGCTCCGTACAGAGCTTGATAAATATGCCCCTTTGCCTGCTTTTTTAATCTAACACCTGAGACCTCATATCTTTGAGCACTTATAACTTTTTTGTGCAATATTTTTTGAATAATATTTATTAGACAGTGTTATTATGAGTGTGACTGTACTTTGTAATGTATTTTTGATGTTTTGTGATTTTTTTGTTTCACAAAACAGTTAGCCAGAGCTCTAAAGTCGCGGTAATCATTCTAGCATAAATCGCAATTGCGCTCAAGTGATCACGTGGAAAACCTGACGCATGCAAAAACCTGCAATACACCCCTTATCACTCACGCATTACTGTTAGAGTTTCACTTGTATTCTGGCCCAAACTTAGTTGCGATATTTGGTGAGACAGCAGTGGGTTTCATTTGCACGCAGACCTTTTACTTTCAACTTGTAATACGTGTGCAAACTGGCACACGCCAACAGATTACTTTTAGCAAAGTTTATGATTGCCTTAAATAGCACGCCACTTGTAATCTGGCACATACTGTTTACTGCTGGTTATTTCTGTTTTTTATGAAACATTTCTTATCATTTATGTTGTGTAACGAGCTGCATATTTTATAGATTTTCAGGAATATCCCAGCAGGAGAATTTCGTTTCTGAGTGTAATTCCGGCTGTGCGTGTCTGAAGAATCACTGGGACCCGGTGTGTGGGGAGAACGGAATCACCTATCACTCGGCATGTCTGGCTGGGTGCAAAGCGACCAATGTTACCGGAACACGAGCAGTGAGACACATTGTGCATTTGTTTTGTTTTGTTTTGTTTTCATTATTTCTAAGTCTTCAGCTCTTTTTGTTTAATCTCAAGTTTGTTACATGAAAATTAAGAAAGTAAAAATGAGAATGGTAAGAAAAGAGCAGAAAATGTAGAGCAGAGTTGTGTCCTGTATTTAACTAGACATACTGGTGTCTCATCCTCAATCTGTGTAAATAATATGCACACTTAACTGACTGGGTCTGATCTGAGCAGATAACTGAGGAAGGCTGCAGGGTGGTCTAATGTCCAGACAGAATGGATATAAAGCCAGGGTTCTGTTCTGATATAGGCATGTGGTTGACATAGGACTGCAGGGTCAGGGTTCTATTCCTATGTAGGCATGTGTGTATGTGTATGTATGTTTATGTGTGTGTATATGTATGCATGCGTGCATGTGTGTGTGTGCAATATATGCATATGTACGTATATGTATGTACATGTAGGTGTGTGGTTATGTATATGCATGCCCCTATGTGTATCTAATCTTTTTAAATTTAAATTTAAATTTATTCAATATCGCCTAGATTTAGAGTTTTGTCGGTAACGACCCGCGTAGCTAAAGCTGGCTTTTTTCTGGCCGCACCTTTTAAATACCTCTGTTATTGAGAGTTCACAGAATGGCTGCGTTAGGCTCCAAAAAAGGAGCGTACAGGCATATTTACCGCCACGGCAACTCTCGATACCAGAGTTGCTTACGGACGCGGCCAGCTTAAAAAACGTGCTCGTGCACGATTCCCCCATAGAAAACAATGGGGCTGTTTGAGCTGAAAAAAAACCTAACACCTGCAAAAAAGCCGCATTCAGCTCCTAACGCAGCCCCATTGTTTGCTATGGGGAAACACTTCCTACGTCTGCACCTAACACCCTAACATGAACCCCGAGTCTAAACACCCCTAACCTTATTCTGCCGCCCCCGCTATCGCTGACCCCTGCATATTATTATTAACCCCTAATCTGCCGCTCCATAAACCGCCGCTACTTACATTATCCCTATGTACCCCTAATCTGCTGTCCCTAACACCGCCGACCCCTATATTATATTTATTAACCCCTAATCTGCCCCCCACAACGTCGCCTCCACCTAACTACACTTATTAACCCCTAATCTGCAGAGCGGACCGCACCGCTATTATAATAAAGTTATTAACCCCTAATCCGCCTCACTAACCCTATAATAAATAGTATTAACCCCTAATCTGCCCTCCCTAACATCGCCGACACCTAACTTCAAACATTAACCCCTGATCTGCCGACTGGAGCTCACCACTATTCTAATAAATGTATTAACCCCTAAAGCTAAGTCTAACCCTAACACTAACACCCCCCTAAGTTAAATATAATTTACATCTAACGAAATTAATTAACTCTTATTAAATAATTATTCCTATTTAAATCTAAATACTTACCTGTAAAATAAACCCTAATATAGCTACAACATAAATTATAATTATATTATAGCTATTTTAGGATTAATATTTATTTTACAGGCAACTTTGTATTTATTTTAACCAGATACAATAGCTATTAAATAGTTAAGAACTATTTAATAGCTAAAATAGTTAAAATAATTACAAAATTACCTGTAAAATAAATCCTAACCTAAGTTACAATTAAACCTAACACTACACTATCAATAAATTAATTAAATAAAATACCAACAATTATCTACAATTAAACCTAACACTAAACTATCAATAAATTATTTAAATACAATATCTACAAATAAATACAATGAAATAAACTAACTAAAGTACAAAAAAATAAAAAAGAACTGTTACAAAAAATAAAAAAATATTTACAAACATTAGAAAAATATTACAACAATTTTAAACTAATTACACCTACTCTAAGCCCCCTAATAAAATAACAAAGACCCCCAAAATAAAAAAATGCCCTACCCTATTCTAAATTAAAAAAGTTCAAAGCTCTTTTACCTTACCAGCCCTGAACAGGGCCCTTTGGGGGGCATGCCCCAAGAAATTCAGCTCTTTTGCTTGTAAAAAAATCACATACAATACCCCCCCCAACATTACAACCCACCACCCACATACCCCTAATCTAACCCAAACCCCCCTTAAATAAACCTAACACTAAGCCCCTGAAGATCTTCCTACCTTATCTTCACCATACCAGGTTCACCGATCGGTCCTCGGAAGTGTTGATCCAAGCCCAAGCGGGGGGCTGAAGAGTGACGTCCATCCTCGGGCTGAAGTCTGCATCCAACCGGCGGCTGAAGAAATCCATCATCGGGCTGAAGTCGGAAGTCCATCATCGGGATGAAGTCTTCTATCAAGCCGCATCTTCAATCTTCTTTCTTCTGGAGCGGAGCGGAACCATCTTCTTCCAAGCCGACGCGGAACATCCTCTTCAACGACGACTAGACGACGAATGACGGTTCCTTTAAATGACGTCATCCAAGATGGCGTCCCTCGAATTCCGATTGGCTGATAGGATTCTATTAGCCAATCGGAATTAAGGTAGGAATATTCTGATTGGCTGATGGAATCAGCCAATCAGAATCAAGTTCAATCCGATTGGCTGATCCGATCAGCCAATCAGATTGAGCTCGCATTCTATTGGCTGATCGGAACATGTGTTTTTTTTACAGGCAAAAGAGCTGAATTCTTTGGGGCATGCCCCGCAAAGGGCCCTGTTCAGGGCTGGTAAGGTAAAAGAGCTTTGAACTTTTTTAATTTAGAATAGGGTAGGGCATTTTTTATTTTGGGGGGCTTTGTTATTTTATTAGGGGGCTTAGAGTAGGTGTAATTAGTTTGTTGTAATATTTTCTAATGTTTGTAAATATTTTTTTATTTTTTGTAACTTAGTTCTTTTTTTTTTGTACTTTAGTTAGTTTATTTAATTGTATTTATTTGTAGGTATTGTATTTAATTAATTTATTGATAGTGTAGTATTAGGTTTAATTGTAGATAATTGTAGGTATTTTATTTAATTAATTTATTGATAGTGTAGTGTTAGGTTTAATTGTAACTTAGGTTGGGATTTATTTTACAGGTAATTTTGTAATTATTTTAACTATTTTAGCTATTAAATAGTTCTTAACTATTTAATAGCTATTGTACCTGGTTAAAATAAATACAAAGTTACCTGTAAAATAAATATAAATCCTAAAATAGCTATAATATAATTATAATTTATATTGTAGCTATATTAGGATTTATTTTACAGGTAAGTATTTAGCTTTAAATAGGAATAATTTATTTAATAAGAGTTAATTTATTTAGTTAGATTTAAATTATATTTAACTTAGGGGGGTGTTAGTGTTAGGGTTAGACTTAGCTTTAGGGGTTAATACATTTATTAGAATAGCAGTGAGCTCCAGTCGGCAGATTAGGGGTTAATGTTTGAAGTTAGGTGTCGGCGATGTTAGGGAGGGCAGATTAGGGGTTAATACTATTTATTATAGGGTTAGTGAGGCGGATTAGGGGTTAATAACTTTATTATAATAGCGGTGCGGTCCGCTCAGGCAGATTAGGGGTTAATAAGTGTAGGCAGGTGGAGGCGACGTTGTGGGGGGCAGATTAGGGGTTAATAAATATAATATAGGGGTCGGCGGTGTTAGGGGCAGCAGATTAGGGGTACATAGGGATAATGTAAATAGCGGCGGTTTACGGAGTGGCAGATTAGGGGTTAAAAAAAATATGCAGGTGTCAGCGATAGCGGGGGCGGCAGATTAGGGGTTAATAATAATATGCAGGGGTCAGCGATAGCGGGGGCGGCAGAATAGGGGTTAATAAGTGTAAGGTTAGGGGTGTTTAGACTCGGGGTTCATGTTAGGGTGTTAGGTGCAGACGTAGGAAGTGTTTCCCCATAGCAAACAATGGGGCTGCGTTAGGAGCTGAACGCGGCTTTTTTGCAGGTGTTAGGTTTTTTTTCAGCTCAAACAGCCCCATTGTTTTCTATGGGGGAATCGTGCACAAGCACGTTTTTGAAGCTGGCCGTGTCCGTAAGCACCGCTGGTATCGAGAGTTGAAGTTGCGGTAAATATGCTCTACGCTCCTTTTTTGGAGCCTAACGCAGCCATTCTGTGAACTCTAAATACCAGCGGTATTTAAAAGGTGCGGCCAGAAAAAAGCATGCGTAGCTAACGCACCCCTTTGGCCGCAAAACTCTAAATCTAGGCCTTAGTTATTCCTATTTAAAACTAAATACTTACCTATAAAATAAACCCTAATATAGCAACAATATAACTAATAATTATATTGTAGCTATTTTAGGATTTATTTTTATTTTACAGGCAAATTTAAATTTATTTTAACTAGGCACAATAGCTATTAAATAGTTATTAACTATTTAATAGCTACCTAGTTAAAATAAAGACACATTTACCTGTAAAATAAAAAAACTAACCTAAGTTACAATTACACCTAACACTACACTATCATTAAATAAATTATTCCTATTTAAAACTAAATACTTACCTGTAAAATAAACCCTAAGATAGCTACAATGTAATTAATAATTACATTGTAGCTATTTTAGGATTTATATTTATTTTACAGGTAACTTTGTATTTATTTTAACTAGTTAGAATAGTTATTAAATAGTTAATAACTATTTAATAACTACCTAGCTAAAAGAAATACAAAATTACCTGTAAAATAAATTCTAACCTAAGTTACAATTAAACCTAACACTACACTATCATTAAATAAATTAAATTAATTATTTACAAATACCTACAACTAAATACAATTAAATAAACTAACTAAAGTACAAAAAATAAATAAAACTAAGTTACAAAAAATAAAAAAAGATTACAAGAATTTTAACCTAATTACACCTAATCTAAGCCCCCTAATAAAATTACAAAGCCCCCCAAAATAAAAAAAATTCCCTACCCTATTCTAAATTACGAAAGTTAACAGCTCTATTACCTTACCAGCCCTTAAAAGGGCCTTTTGCGGGGCATGACCCAAAGTATTCAGCTCTTTTGCATGTTAAAAAAAATACAACCCCCCCAACATTAAAACCCACCACCCACATACCCCTACTCTAACCCACCCAATCCCCCTTAAAAAAACCTAACACTACCCCCCTGAAGATCATCCTACCTTTAGCCGTCTTCACCCAGCCGACCACCGATGGAACAGAAGAGGACATCCGCAGCGGCCGAAGTCTTCATCCAAGGGGCGCTGAAGAGGTCTTCCATCCGATAGAAGTTTTCATCCAGGCGGCGTCTTCAATCTTCATCCATCCGGAGCGGAGCGGAGCCATCTTCAAAGCAGCCATCGCGGAGCCATCTTCATCCACTGACGCCTACTAGCCGTATGAATAAGTGACGTCATCCAAGATGGCGTCCCTCGAATTCCGATTGGCTGATAGGATTCTATCAGCCAATCGGAATTAAGGTAGGAAAAATCTGATTGGCTGATCCAATCAGCCAATCAGATTCAAGTTCAATCCGATTGGCTGATCCAATCAGCCAATCAGATTGAGCTTGCATTCTATTGGCTGTTCCGATCAGCCAATAGAATGCAAGCTCAATCTGATTGGCTGATTGGATCAGCCAATCAGATTTTTCCTACCTTAATTCCGATTGGCTGATAGAATCCTATCAGCCAATCGGAATTTGAGGGATGCCATCTTGGATGACATCACTTAAAGGAATATTCATTCGGCGAGTAGGTGTCGGTGGATGAAGATGGCTCCGCTCCGCTTCGGATGGATGAAGATTGAAGACGCCGCCTAGATGAAGACTTCTATCAGATGGAAGACCTCTTCAGCACCCCTTGGATGAAGACTTCGGCCACTGCTTATGTCCTCTTCTGTTCTATCGGTGGTCGGCTTGCTGAAGACGGCTAAAGGTAGGATGATCTTCAGGGGGGTAGTGTTAGGTTTATTTAAGGGGGGTTTGGGTTAGAGTAGGGGTATGTGGGTGGTGGGTTTTAATGTTGGGGGGTTGTATTTTTTTTAACATGCAAAAGAGCTGAATACTTTAGGGCTTGCCCCGCAAAAGGCCCTTTTAAGGGCTGGTAAGGTAATAGAGCTGTTAACTTTCGTAATTTAGAATAGAGTAGGGCATTTTTTTGGGGGGGGGGCTTTGTTATTTTATTAGGGGGCTTAGATTAGGTGTAATTAGCTTAAAATCTTGTAATATTTTTGATTTTTTGTAACTTAGTTTTTTTTATTTTTTGTACTTTAGTTAGTTTATTTAATTGTAGGTATTTGTAGTTAATTAATTTAATTTATTTAATGATAGTGTAGTGTTAGGTTTAATTGTAACTTAGGTTAGGATTTATTTTACAGGCAATTTTGTATTTCTTTTAGCTAGGTAGTTATTAAATAGTTAATAACTATTTAATAACTATTCTACCTAGTTAAAATAAATACAAAGTTACCTGTAAAATAAATATAAATCCTAAGATAGCTACAATGTAATTATTAATTACATTGTAGCTATCTTAGGGTTTATTTTACAGGTAAGTATTTAGTTTTAAATAGGAATAATTTATTTAATGATAGTGTAGTGTTAGGTGTAATTGTAACTTAGTTAGTTTTTATTAGTTAGTTAGTTTTTTATTTTACAGGTAAATTTGTCTTTATTTTAACTAGGTAGCTATTAAATAGTTAATAACTATTTAATAGCTATTGTGCTAGTTAAAATAAATTTAAATTTCCCTGTAAAATAAAAATAAATCCTAAAATAGCTACAATATAATTATTAGTTATATTGTAGCTATATTAGGGTTTATTTTATAGGTAAGTATTTAGTTTTAAATAGGATTCATTTAGTTAATAATAGTAATTTTATTTAGATTTATTAAAATAATATTTAAGTTAGGGGGGTGTTAGGGTTAGGGTTAGACTTAGGTTTAGGGGTTAATTAGTTTAATATAGATGGCGGCGGTATAAGGGGGGCAGGATAGGGGTTAATAAATGTATTATAGGTGGTGATGGTGTAGGGGGGGCAGATTAGGGTTTAATATAGGTGGCGATGGGGTCCGGGATCGGCGGTTTAGGGGTTAAACAATTTATTTAGTTGCGGTGGGGTACAGGATCGGCAGACTCCCATTGATTCCTATGGGATCCACCGCCTCCAGGGCGGCGGATTGAAAACCAGGTACGCTGGGCCGGAAAAGTGCCAAGCGTACCTGCTAGTCATTTGATAATTAGCAAAAGTAGTCAGATTGTGCCGAACTTGCGTTTGGAACATCTGGAGTGACGTAAGAATCGATCTGTGTCAGACTGAGTCCGGCGGATCGTAGCTTATGTCACAAAATTCTACTTTTGCCTGGCAGCAGGGCTTGATAACTTAGGCGAATCAGCTTCGCCACAAATAGGCTGCGGAATAGTGTATATTTATTCTGTGTGTGTACGTTAGTTTATATTTATTATGTGTGTGTACATTAGTGTATACTTATTCTGTGTGTGTACATTAGTGTATATTTATTCTGTGTGTGTACATTAGTGTATATTTATTCTGTGTGTGTACATTAGTGTATACTTATTCTGTGTATGTACATTAGTGTATACTTATTCTGTGTGTGTACATTAGTGTATATTTATTCTGTGTATGTACATTAGTGTATATTTATTCTGTGTATGTACATTAGTGTATAATTATTCTGTGTATGTACATTAGTGTATACTTATTCTCTATGTGTACATTAGTGTATATTTATTCTGTGTGTGTTCATTAGTGTATATTTATTCTGTGTGTGTACATTAGTGTATACTTATTCTGTGTGTGTACATTAGTGTATATTTATTCTGTGTATGTACATTAGTATATACTTATTCTGTGTGTGTACATTAGTGTATACTTATTCTGTGTGTGCATATTAGTGTATATTTATTCTGTGTGTGTACATTAGTGTATACTTATTCTCTATGTGTACATTAGTGTATATTTATTCTGTGTGTGTTCATTAGTGTATATTTATTCTGTGTGTGTACATTAGTATATACTTATTCTGTGTGTGTACATTAGTGTATATTTATTCTGTGTATGTACATTAGTATATACTTATTCTGTGTGTGTACATTAGTGTATACTTATTCTGTGTGTGCATATTAGTGTATATTTATTCTGTGTGTGTACATTAGTGTATACTTATTCTGTGTGTGTACATTAGTGTATATTTATTCTGTGTATGTACATTAGTATATACTTATTCTGTGTGTGTACATTAGTGTATATTTATTCTGTGTGTGCATATTAGTGTATATTTATTCTGTGTGTGTACATTAGTGTATACTTATTCTGTGTGTGTACATTAGTGTATATTTATTCTGTGTGTATATTAGTGTATACTTATTATGTGTGTGTTCATTAGTGTATATTTATTCTGTGTGTGTACATTACTGTATACTTATTCTGTGTGTGTACATTAGTGCATAGTTATTCTGTGTATGTACATTAGTATATACTTATTTCTCTTGTAAGGTGTATCCAATCCACGGATCATCCATTACTTGTGGGATATTCTCCTTCCCAACAGGAAGCTGCAAGAGGATCACCTACAGCAGAGCTGTCTATATAGCTCCTCCCCTAACTGCCACCTCCAGTCATTCTCTTGCAGCTCTCGACAAGCATGGAAGCAGTTAGAGAGATGTGGTGTAATTTAGTTGTTTTTCTTCAATTCAAAAGTTTGTTATTTTTAAATGGTACCGGAGTTGTACTATTTTGGTCTCAGGCAGATAGAAGAAGAGTCTGCCTGTGGTCTCTAATGATCTTAGCAGGTTGTAACTAAGATCCATTGCTGTTCTCACACATAACTGAAGAGAGAGGTAACTTCAGCTTGGGGAATGGCGTGCAGGGTATCCTGCTATGAGGTATGTGCAGTCTAAATTTTTCTAGAGAAATGTATATGCTAGAAAATGCTGTTGATACCGGATTTATTTAAGGTAAGCCTGATTACAGTGATTTAATAATGACTAGTATCATGCTTACTGTTAGAAGTAATACTCATTATTTTTTCAATTACTGAAATATAAAACGTTTGCTGGGAGTGCTTAAACGTTTTTTTATATGCTTTTTGGTGATAAAACTTTATTGGGGCCCAGTTTTTTCCACATGGCTGGCTAAAATTTGCCTAGGGATAGTTTTGTTAGGCCTCTCACTGTGTAGACATGAGTGGGAGGGGCCTAATTTCGCGCCTAAATGCGCATTAGCTTTTGCAGACTGAGACATCCAGTTTCCCTGAAAGAGTCCCCTGAATGCTTAGGACCTCTCTGAAGGGTTCTGGTGCTTTCCAAAGTCGTTTGTATGGCAAGGTAGGGCCACAGCAGAGCTGTGGCAGTTTGTTGTGACTGTTAAAAAACGTATATTTCGTTTTTTTGATCCGTTTTTGAAACTAAGGGGTTAATCATCCATTTGCAAGTGGGTGCAATGCTCTGTTAGCCTATTATACACACTGTAAAAATTTTGTTTGATTTACTGCTTTTTTTCACTGTTTTTCAAATTCTGACCTTTTTTATTTTTCTTAAAGGCACAGTACCGTTTTTATTTTTTGCTTGTTAACTTTCTGTAAAGTGTTTTCCAAGCTTGCTGGTCTCATTTCTAGTCTGTTTAAACATGTCTGACATAGAGGAAACTCCTTGTTCATTATATTTAGAAACCATGGTGGAACCCCCTCTTAGAATGTCTACCAAATGTACTGATTTCACTTTAAGTTATAAAGACCATATTCTGTCTTTAAAAGATTTATCACCAGAGAAATCTGACAAGGGGGAAGTTATGCCGACTAACTCGCCCTACGTGTCAGAACCTTTGACTCCCGCTCAAGGGACTCATGCTCAAGAGGCGCCAAGTACATCTAGCGCGCCCATGGCGTTTACTTTACAAGACATGGCGTCAGTCATGGATAATACACTGTCAGCGGTATTATCCAGACTACCTGTTTTACGAGGAAAGTGAGACAGCTCTGGGGTTAGAAGAAATACAGAGCATACTGACGCTTTAGTAGCTATGTCTGATACCCCCTCACAATATGCAGAAGCTGAGGAAGGAGAGCTTCTTTCTGTGGGTGATTTTTCTGACTCAGGGAAGAGGCTTCAACCTGATTCTGATATGTCAACATTTAAATTTAAGCTTGAACACCTCCGCGTGTTGCTCAGGGAGGTTTTAGCTGCTCTGAATGACTGTGATACTATTGCACTGCCAGAGAAATTGTGCAGATTGGATAAATGCAGTGCCTGTTTACACTGATGTTTTTCCAATACCTAAAAGGTTTTCAGAAATTATTACTAAGGAATGGGGTAGACCAGGTGTACCGTTCTCTCCCCCTCCTATTTTTAAGAAATTGTTTCCAATAGATGCCGCCACACGGGACTTATGGCAAACGGTCCCTAAGGTGGAGGGAGCAGTTTCTACCCTAGCTAAGTGTACAACTATCCCCGTCGAGGACAGTTGTGCTTTCTTGGATCCAATGGATAAAAAGTTAGAGGGTTACCTTAAGAAAATGTTTATTCAACAAGGTTTTATTCTACAGCCTCTTGGATGCATTGCCCCAGTCACTGCTGCGGCGGCCTTCTGGTTTGAGTCTCTGGAAGAGGCTTTACAGGTAGAGACCCCATTGGACGATATACTTGACAAGAGAAGAAGGTAGAGGGAAGCAGCACTCTTACTCCATGGTCCTTAAAATCCAAAAGGTTTATTTCAAAAAATGTTAAAACACGTAGAAAAGTGGACAAGCACAGCACAATACAAATGCAAGCTATACAGGTGGAGGGGGGGGAGCAAATCCTTACATGTTTCGTGCTATGCAGCACTTAATCATAGGATAGCTCACCACCTGTGCAGCACACCTTTAAAGGAGCAATGGCCAATCATTCAAAGCCATAGTATACCCAAAATGAATGTCTTAAAGGCATACTGCACAGGTGTGAGAAGAAATGGTGTAACAGAAAAAATACTTATTACATAAGAAGTACAGAAATGAAAATAAAGGTAAAAATAAAAATAGAAATGAATGTAAAAAACACATCAATAAATCATGTTACACAAAATCCAAATTAGTCTCAAAAAGAAAAATTAATTAATGAAATTGTAAATCTGATTATAAATCTAAGACAGATGAGATATAGTAATGAAAGATATATATCTATATCATCATATATACAAGGCAAGACAAAAATCAAAAATCAAAAATCAGAAAATCAAAAAAATCAAAAAATCAAAAAAGATTTTAAAGGCAATAAAGTACAAATCAAATGGGATATACAACTTTTGCTAAAACCTTAGAAAAAGTGGTATTGATTTTTCAAAATGTCATGCATTAATTGTGTTCATATTCATGTTACCATATTAACAGTGGGATTGAAACAACTGAACATAACTTATATTTCCAGAAATCAGAATTTTGGAGTCTGATATACATATTTTATACATGTATTAAAACACTGTCAAATTTTTTCCATATTTTTTCTTATTTTTTCATATTTTTTCATAATTTTTTCATATCCCTTCATATTTTTTCACAGTTGTAGATAAATACAAAAATAAAAAAGTTAATGTGAAAACATATACAGATATGTATAATTGTATATATCAAGGTGTCAAAATATGAAGATATGTGAATGTAATACTGAATATATTTAGAATGAGATTAAGAATAAAGCAAAAATATATAAACTATATAAATAATATGAATAAATAATTTTTGATGAATATTCTTGATATGACTACGACAATGGGTGTCTACATAGATGGGACTTATTTAAGATGGAACAAATTACTCAACAAAGTAACTAATGTCCCATTCTTTATTTAGACCAAAAGGTACCCTCGTGTTAAGTTTCCAAATCCAAAAAAGTTCTTTCTTGGACAATATATTATAAATGTTTCCTCCTCTAATGGGCTTTTTGGCTATGTCTATTACTTTAACAGTAAATTTTGGCTGATCAGTAAAATGTATGCAATTGAAATGTCTTGCTACACTCGAATCCTTGTTGTAATTTTTAATATCCCTTCTGTGCTCCCCTATTCTTGATCTAAGGGCACGTGAGGTCTGACCAACATACTGTTCAGAACAGAGGGTACAGTCTATGAGATAGACGACGAATGTTGTACTGCAATTGGCGTAATGATTAATCTTGAAATTCTGTTTGGTTACATGACTGGATAAGTTACCTTTAATAATTTTACATAAATCATTGAATTGTGAAGAATACTCTGTCGAAAATACTATTAAAGGTAACTTATCCATACTTAAAGGTGATGATATTCTAGTAAACTTTGTAGATAAGGTCAAATTTGTGCCTAAAAGGGCACCCACACTTGCTAAAAAGCTTGCGCCCAGCATGGTGAACAGCCAAGTGGGTCCAAGGGGGTGCCAGTGGCTGAATAAGAAGGGCACTTTTAGATGTCTATCTCGAAACTGTCTTACTTGCTTACAGATATCTATGGAGACTGAATTCACCAGTCATGTAACCAAACAGAATTTCAAGATTAATCATTACGCCAATTGCAGTACAACATTCGTCGTCTATCTCATAGACTGTACCCTCTGTTCTGAACAGTATGTTGGTCAGACCTCACGTGCCCTTAGATCAAGAATAGGGGAGCACAGAAGGGATATTAAAAATTACAACAAGGATTCGAGTGTAGCAAGACATTTCAATTGCATACATTTTACTGATCAGCCAAAATTTACTGTTAAAGTAATAGACATAGCCAAAAAGCCCATTAGAGGAGGAAACATTTATAATATATTGTCCAAGAAAGAACTTTTTTGGATTTGGAAACTTAACACGAGGGTACCTTTTGGTCTAAATAAAGAATGGGACATTAGTTACTTTGTTGAGTAATTTGTTCCATCTTAAATAAGTCCCATCTATGTAGACACCCATTGTCGTAGTCATATCAAGAATATTCATCAAAAATTATTTATTCATATTATTTATATAGTTTATATATTTTTGCTTTATTCTTAATCTCATTCTAAATATATTCAGTATTACATTCACATATCTTCATATTTTGACACCTTGATATATACAATTATACATATCTGTATATGTTTTCACATTAACTTTTTTATTTTTGTATTTATCTACAACTGTGAAAAAATATGAAGGGATATGAAAAAATTATGAAAAAATATGAAAAAATAAGAAAAAATATGGAAAAAATTTGACAGTGTTTTAATACATGTATAAAATATGTATATCAGACTCCAAAATTCTGATTTCTGGAAATATAAGTTATGTTCAGTTGTTTCAATCCCACTGTTAATATGGTAACATGAATATGAACACAATTAATGCATGACATTTTGAAAAATCAATACCACTTTTTCTAAGGTTTTAGCAAAAGTTGTATATCCCATTTGATTTGTACTTTATTGCCTTTAAAATCTTTTTTGATTTTTTGATTTTTTTGATTTTCTGATTTTTGATTTTTGATTTTTGTCTTGCCTTGTATATATGATGATATAGATATATATCTTTCATTACTATATCTCATCTGTCTTAGATTTATAATCAGATTTACAATTTCATTAATTAATTTTTCTTTTTGAGACTAATTTGGATTTTGTGTAACATGATTTATTGATGTGTTTTTTACATTCATTTCTATTTTTATTTTTACCTTTATTTTCATTTCTGTACTTCTTATGTAATAAGTATTTTTTCTGTTACACCATTTCTTCTCACACCTGTGCAGTATGCCTTTAAGACATTCATTTTGGGTATACTATGGCTTTGAATGATTGGCCATTGCTCCTTTAAAGGTGTGCTGCACAGGTGGTGAGCTATCCTATGATTAAGTGCTGCATAGCACGAAACATGTAAGGATTTGCTCCCCCCCCTCCACCTGTATAGCTTGCATTTGTATTGTGCTGTGCTTGTCCACTTTTCTACGTGTTTTAACATTTTTTGAAATAAACCTTTTGGATTTTAAGGACCATGGAGTAAGAGTGCTGCTTCCCTCTACCTTCTACTATTTGGATTGGGCTTGATCCGCATTTCTAGCTGGCACCACGCCAACAGTGCTTCTCTTTTCTTTTGCCGATTTCTTGGGGCTGCAATTGGATAGCAGCGCACACACCCCCACCAGGCTGTAGCGACGTCACTCTCCTACCCACTGATATACTTGACAAGCTTAGAGCACTTAAGCTAGCCAATTCATTTTTTCTGATGCCATTGTTCATTTGACTAAACTAACGGCTAAGAATGCTGGTTTTGCTATTCAGGCGCGTAGGGCGCTATGGCTTAAATCATGGTCAGCTGACGTTACTTCAAAGTCTAAGCTTCTTAATATTCTTTTCAAGGGGCAGACCCTATTCGGGCCTGGTTTGAAGGAGATCATTGATATCACTGGAGGAAAAGGTCATGCCCTTCCTCAGGATAGGTCTAACAAATCAAGGGCCAAACAGACTAATTTTCGTGCCTTTCAAAACTTTAAGACAAGCGCGGCATCAACTTCCTCTAATACAAAACAAGAGGGAACTTTTGCCCAGTCCAAGTCGGTCTGGAGACCTAACCAAGCTTGGAACAAAGGTAAGCAGGCCAAGAAGCCTGCTGCTACCTCTAAGACAGCATGAAGGATTGGCCCCCGATCCGGTAACGGATCTAGTAGGGGGCAGACTTTCTCTCTTCGCCCAGGCTTGGGCAAGAGATGTCCAGGATCCCTGGGCGTTGGAAATTGTGTCCCAGGGATATCTTCTGGACTTCAAAGCTTCCCCTCCAAAAGGGAGATTTCACCTTTCACAATTATCTGCAAACCAGATAAAGATAGAGGCATTCTTACATTGTGTTCAACACCTCCAAGTTATGGGAGTGATCCACCCAGTTCCAAAGGAGGAACAGGGACAAGGCTTCTATTCAAATCTGTTTGTGGTTGACAAGAAAGAGGGAACCTTCAGACCAATCTTAGATCTCAAGATCCTAATCAAATTTCTCAGGGTCCCATCATTCAAGATGGAGACTATTCGTACCATCCTACCTATGATCCAGGAGGGTCAATACATGACTACAGTGGATTTAAAGGATGTTTATCTTCACATTCCGATACACAAAGATCATCATCGGTTTCTCAGGTTTGCCTTCCTGGACAGGCATTACCAGTTTGTAGCTCTTCCCTTTGGGTTAGCTACAACTCCAAGAATCTTTACGAAGGTTCTGGGGTCACTTCTGGCAGTCCTAAGGCCGCAGGGCATAGCAGTGGCCCCTTATTTAGATGACATTCTGATACAGGCATCAAATTTCCAAATTGCCAAGTCTCATACGGACATAGTTCTGGCATTTCTGAGGTCGCATGGGTGGAAAGTGAATGAAGAGAAGAGTTCTCTATCCCCTCTCACAAGAGTTTCCTTTCTGGGAACTCTGATAGATTCTGTAGAAATGAGGATTTACCTGACAGAGACCAGGTTATCAAAACTTCTAAATTCTTGCCGTGTTCTTTATTCTACTTCTCACCCTTCGGTGGCTCAATGTATGGAAGTAATCAGCTTAATGGTAGCGGCAATGGACAGAGTGCCGTTTGCACGCCTACATCTCAGACCGCTGCAACTCTGCATGCTCAGTCAGTGGAATGGGGATTACACAGATTTGTCCCCTCTACTAAATCTGGATCAAGAGACCAGGGATTCTCTTCTCTGGTGGCTATCTCGGGTCCATCTGTCCAAAGGTATGACCTTTCGCAGGCCAGATTGTACAATAGTAATGACAGATGCCAGCCTTCTAGGATGGGGGGCAGTCTGGAACTCCCTGAAGGCTCAGGGATCGTGGACTCAGGAGGAAACCCTCCTTCCGATAAACATTCTGGAACTAAGAGCGATATTCAATGCTCTTCAGGCTTGGCCTCAGCTAGCGACAATGAGGTTCATCAGATTTCAGTCGGACAACATCACGACTGTGGCTTACATCAACCATCAAGGGGGAACAAGGAGTTCCCTAGCGATGTTGGAAGTTTCAAAGATAATTAGTTGGGCAGAGATTCACTCTTGCCACCTATCAGCTATCCATATCCCAGGTGTAGAGAACTGGGAGGCAGATTTTCTAAGTCAACATACTTTTCATCTAGGGGAGTGGGAACTCCATCCGGAGGTATTTGCACAATTGGTTCAATGTTGGGGCAAACCAGAACTGGATCTCATGGTGTCTCGCCAGAACGCCAAACTTCCTTGTTACGGATCCAGGTCCAGGGATCCCAAGGCAACACTGATAGATGCTCTAGCAGCGCCTTGGTCCTTCAACCTGGCTTATGTGTTTCCACCGTTTCCTCTGCTCCCTCGTCTGATTGCCAAAATCAAGCAGGAGAGAGCATCTGTGATTTTGATAGCACCTGTGTGGCCACGCAGGACTTGGTATGCAGATCTGGTGGACATGTCATCCTTTCCACCTTGGACTCTGCCTCTGAGACAGGACCTTCTACTTCAGGGTCCTTTCAACCATCCAAATCTAATTTCTCTGAGACTGACTGCCTGGAGATTGAACACTTGATTTTATCAAAGCGTGGCTTCTCCGAGTCAGTCATTGTCAGGAATGGTACCTGTACCTTTAACTCAATTTTATTTATTCTTGCTCCTCCCCCTTCCACCTGCCGATTAATCTGTTTAGACTACCTGAATCTCATGTGAGAGGACACTATTCTGAACCTCTTGGCTACTTCCATACTTGTTATTCTTTAACACTGACTTTATTTCACCAACTTGGATAAAGTTTTCCACCTAAGTTACGGTTACTCCGATAAGCAAGTTGTCAATACTTTGAATCCAATCATCTGTGCGGATTAACCGCTAACTAAAGTATTTCCTACTGTGGCTTGCTCCCTTAACAAAGACTCACCGGCTTTTCGACTCCACTGCAGAGGGATTACAAATACTGTTCGCGGGTCATACCCGCTCACGAATAACTCCGTCTCAACTCTAGTACCGGGCAGCCTGCCAGCAAGCGCTCTCTGTGATAGGACTCCAGCGACACACCTCCTTTCTGCCTTCCACTTACTGCACGATAGTCCCGGCACACGAAGGGCTTACGCTGACTGCCTGTCAGCTGTTTCTGTGAACTGCACACAGGCTGAACAGAAGCGCTGCAGCTGCAGCACAGACACGTCTCCTGTTTCTAAGGTACCCATTCTATTTCTATGACTAACTGTATCTTACCATAACTGGTACAATAGAACTGTAAAGGTATCAATAAACTCTCACACCTTAAACTGACAGTCTGCAGTTGAGATCCTACTACATTAAGGGTTACATCACCCTGACATATTAATCGGCCAACTATGGATCCAGCAG
This sequence comes from Bombina bombina, assembly GCF_027579735.1. NCBI lineage: Eukaryota > Metazoa > Chordata > Amphibia > Anura > Bombinatoridae > Bombina > Bombina bombina. The sequence continues at coordinate 1,140,617,948 of NC_069504.1, read as the reverse complement.
ACTTGCCTACGGTCGTATACAATTTATCTCAGCAGGTTGAACAACTCTCTCAAGGAATGAGGGAGCTTCTATTACAAAATGATAGGCTCAGAGCTGCCGTTAGGGATAATATCCCAGAACCCCAGGTCTGTCTACCTGAACGGTTTGCAGGAGACAGAAAGCTATTCAGGCAGTTCAAGAACGCCTGCTATTTATTGTTCCAGATGAAGCCTAGGACATACAGTACAGAAAGACTCAAGGTCATGACTGTTATTTCCTTCCTCTCTGGAGAACCTAGGGTATGGGCAGATACCTTTCTAGAGAATGAAGACCCTATCTTGGGTTCACTCACTGACTTTTTCTCTGCAATGAGCACCCTTTATGAGGATACCCAAAAACAGCTGACAGCTGAGGCAAAGATGCGATCGCTCAGACAGGGTAGACGTCCTGTAGAGGATTATTTATCAGAGTTTAAACTCTATACCAAGGATTCAGAGTGGAGTGAGATCGCTCTTCGTAACCAATACCGCCTAGGACTCTCAGACAGCCTTAAAGATGAACTAGCCCGTACCGAATTACCAAGAGGCCTAGAGGATCTCATGACACTCAGTATTCAGATAGATAGGAGACTCCGCGAGAGAAGATCCGAACGACAGCAGACAGAAGGTACCCAAAGGTACTACCCAGCACCCCAACCCAAGGATACCTCCACACCTATGGAGATTGGGTTTACCAAAGGACCTCTCACGCTCGAAGAAAGGCACAGAAGACAACAGAAGAATCTCTGTATGTACTGTGCATCTCCAATTCATCTCGTAAAAGAATGCCCTTTACTACAGCGTCAGAAAAGAAGTAAGCCAAAAATTGTGTATAACTGCATGACAAATAAGATCCTGAATGCAGCTTACTGTACCATGTCTCTCTCTTTACAGTGGGATCAGCAAGTGCTACAAGCTGAAGCAATTGTCGACTCAGGAGCTTACTCCAATTTTCTTGACTTAACACTTGTAAATAAAAATAAAATACCACTAATTCTGAAAGCAAACCCAGTTTCTATTCGTGTTATTGATGGTACATATGTTTCTTCTGGTCCTGTAACCCATCACACCATCCCTCTTAAGGTCACTATGGGTGTTGGTCATATCGAATACATCACTTTCGACGTCATTCCCTCACCACTATATTCTGTGGTATTGGGTCTCTCATGGTTACAAAAACACCATCCCACCATATCCTGGCAAACACTTCAAGTTGACTTAAATTCGACGTACTGCCGTAACACCTGTTACCCACATCACCAACTCCTTCACATCTCACAAGGTACCATACCCCATGAATACGCTGAGTATATGGACATATTCAATAAGAAACAAGCAGAACACCTACCACCCCACCGTATATACGATTGTCCTATCGATCTACTACCCGGATCTACCATACCCTATGGGCACATATACCCACTATCTCAACCTGAATTGGAACACCTTAAGGAATACCTTGATGAGAACCTAAAAAAGGGATTCATCAGACCCTCTACCTCTCCTGCTGGAGCAGGTATGTTCTTTGTGAGGAATAAGGATAAGTCCCTAAGGCCCATAATCGATTATAGAGAATTGAACAGAAGGACCAAGAAGAATAGATATCCACTTCCACTTATACCTGAACTTGTCGAGCGATTAAGTAAAGCAACTGTTTACACGAAACTGGACCTCAGGGGCGCCTACAATCTTGTACGAATCAGGGAGGGCGATGAATGGCTCACCGCATTTAGGACCCGCTATGGACTTTATGAGTATACGGTGATGCCGTTCGGGCTCTGCAACGCCCGGCCACGTTCCAATATTTCATTAATGATATTTTCAGGGATTTATTGGACGTGTGCCTTGTCATTTACCTCGATGACATCCTGATCTACTCTGATAACCTGCAAGACCACAAGAAGCATGTAAGGTGGGTCCTAGAACGCCTTAGAACACATCGACTATATGCCAAGTTAGAAAAATGTACCTTTCATACACATGAAATCACCTTTCTAGGCTACAAGATATCCTCATCCGGAGTACAAATGGAGGAAGGGAAAATAGAAGCTGTACAAAACTGGCCTATACCCACTTCCAAAAAAGATGTACAAAGGTTTTTAGGATTCGCCAACTTCTATAGGAAGTTCATTAAAGGGTTCTCCAATATAGCCAGACCACTCAGTGCCCTCACAGGCTCTCACACACCTTTCCAATGGCACCCAGAAGCTCAAACGGCTTTTGACAACCTTAAGAAATCATTCACATCCGCTCCCATTCTACAATTTCCAGACACTGGTCTACAGTTCATCTTGGAGGTGGATGCCTCAGATTATGCCCTAGGTGCCATACTCTCCCAAAGGAAATCCCCCACAGATCCCATACACCCTGTCGCCTTTTATTCAAGACTCATGACTCCCCCTGAACGTAACTATCCCATTGGGGAGAAAGAGCTTCTTGTTATAAAGGCATCCCTGGAACACTGGAGACACCTACTCGAGGGAGCTTCTTTTCCGATTCTTATATATACAGATCACCGTAATCTTGAATACCTCCAATCAAGTAAAGCCCTGTCGGCACGTCAGGTACGTTGGAGTCTGTTCTTCACAAGATTCCAATTCCACATCACGTACCGACCTGGAGCTAAAAACGGTAAGGCTGATTCTTTGTCCAGACAGTTTCCTCGTCCAACCCAACCATCAACTGTCCAACCTATACTGGCACCCCATCAATTCATTGGGGTTGTAAAGAATTCCACCTTAACCTTAAAGTCACATCAAGAAAAAGATACCTCTCTTCCAGCTTTGGACCAACAAATAGACTCCAGGGGTATAGCTCATGTACATGGAAGGATTTACATACCCCCTACTTTGAGAGATGACTTACTCCGTGACCATCATGATTCCCCTCTGGCAGGACATCCAGGGATCACTAAGACGACCGAACTTGTCAAGAGGAACTATTGGTGGCCTAACATCCAACAATCTGTTGACCAGTTTATCAAGAGTTGTCATGTATGTGCTGTATCGAAAACGGAAAAGGCTAAACCGTATGGCTTGTTAAAACCTTTTCCTATTCCAGACAGACCCTGGCATACAGTAGGAATGGACTTCATAGTCGATTTACCAGCATCCAACCAGTCGACTACGATCATGGTAGTTGTGGACGTACTAACCAAAATGGCACACTTTATCCCTTACAAAAAACTACCAACCGCTGCAGAAACCTCCAAGTTATTTCTTTCACATATAGTCCGAATACATGGCTTGCCGTCCGTTATAATATCCGATAGAGGATCCCAATTCACTTCAAAGTTCTGGAAACAATTGTGTAAGGTTCTCGATATAAACCATCGCTACAGCACCGCGTTCCATCCCCAAACCAACGGACAGACGGAACGCGTCAATCAGTGGATTGAACAATACATTAGATGCTATTGTTCCCATCAACAGGATGAGTGGATGACCAACTTACCTATGGCGGAATTCGCCTATAATAACACACTAAACAGCTCTACTAAGAGTACTCCGTTCTACGCCAACTACGGATATCATCCAACCTTCCATCTTCATCCCCATCTCAACACTACCTCACCTGTAGTAGATGAGACGACTAACTCACTTCTTGAAGTATTCACCTACCTCAAGGAGAACGTTCATGCAGCCCAGCAGTGGCAAAAATTTCACTTTGATAAGAAGAGACGCCCACCACCCAACTATCAAGTGGGTGATCTAGTTTGGTTGTCCACTCGCCACTTGAAGCTTAAAACCCCTACTCGGAAATTTTCCCATCTCTTCATTGGTCCCTACAAAGTCATCAGAGTCGTTAATGAAAACGCTGTGACCCTCATGCTACCAACTGAACTCTCTGTTCATCCCACATTCCATGTTTCTTTGTTGAAACCTTATGTACCCACTCGGCAACAGGCTGTTTCTTCCGATAACCCACCTGTCTTACAGGAGGAGACTGTTTATGAAGTTTCTGACATACTCGATTCCAGACTCTCCCGAGGGGTATTGCAATACCTGGTTCATTGGAAGGGTTACTCACATGATGAGGATTCTTGGGAACCCTCATCCAACATCAATGCCTCACGTTTGATTGGCCGTTTCCATAGGCTCCATCCGGATAAACCTGCTGTAACTGCTGCGGTGCAGCACCTTTGATGGGGGGACCTGTCAGGAATGGTACCTGTACCTTTAACTCAATTTTATTTATTCTTGCTCCTCCCCCTTCCACCTGCCGATTAATCTGTTTAGACTACCTGAATCTCATGTGAGAGGACGCTATTCTGAACCTCTTGGCTACTTCCATACTTGTTATTCTTTAACACTGACTTTATTTCACCAACTTGGATAAAGTTTTCCACCTAAGTTACGCTTACTCCGATAAGCAAGTTGTCAATACTTTGAATCCAATCATCTGTGCGGATTAACCGCTAACTAAAGTATTTCCTACTGTGGCTTGCTCCCTTAACAAAGACTCACCGGCTTTTCGACTCCACTGCAGAGGGATTACAAATACTGTTCGCGGGTCATACCCGCTCACGAATAACTCCGTCTCAACTCTAGTACCGGGCAGCCTGCCAGCAAGCACTCTCTGTGATAGGACTCCAGCGACACACCTCCTTTCTGCCTTCCACTTACTGCACGATAGTCCCGGCACACGAAGGGCTTACGCTGACTGCCTGTCAGCTGTTTCTGTGAACCGCACACAGGCTGAACAGAAGCGCTGCAGCTGCAGCACAGACACGTCTCCTGTTTCTAAGGTACCCATTCTATTTCTATGACTAACTGTATCTTACCATAACTGGTACAATAGAACTGTAAAGGTATCAATAAACTCTCACACCTTAAACTGACAGTCTGCAGTTGAGATCCTACTACATTAAGGGTTACATCACCCTGACAGTCATTGATACCTTGATTCAGGCACGAAAGCCTGTCACCAGGAAAATCTATCATAAGATATGGCGTAGATATCTTTATTGGTGTGAATCCAAGGGTTACTCATGGAGTAAAGTCAGGATTCCCAGGATATTATCTTTTCTCCAAGAAGGATTGGAAAAGGGATTGTCAGCTAGTTCCTTAAAGGGACAGATTTCTGCTCTGTCTATTCTTTTGCACAAGCGTCTGGCGGATGTTCCAGACGTTCAGGCGTTTTGTCAGGCTTTAGTTAGAATTAAGCCTGTGTTTAAACCAGTTGCTCCGCCATGGAGTTTAAATTTGGTTCTTAAAGTTCTTCAAGGGGTTCCGTTTGAACCTCTTCATTCCATAGAAGCTTTTATCTTGGAAGGTTCTGTTTTTGGTAGCTATTTCCTCGGCTCGTAGAGTTTCCGAGTTATCTGCCTTACAGTGTGATTCCCCTTATCTGATCTTCCATGCAGATAAGGATAGTTTTGTGTACCAAACCTGGGTTTTTACCTAAGGTGGTATCTAATAAGAATATCAATCAGGAGATTGTTGTTCCGTCATTGTGTCCTAATCCTTCTTCAAAGAAGGAACGTCTATTACACAATCTTGACGTGGTTCGTGCTTTAAAGTTTTATTTACACGCTACTAAAGATTTTCGTCAAACATCTGCTTAGTTTGTTGTCTACTCTGGACAGAGGAGAGGCCAAAAGGCTTCGGCAACTTCTCTTTCGTTTTGGCTAAGAAGTATAATACGCTTAGCTTATGAGACTGCTGGCCAGCAGCCTCCTGAAAGGATTACAGCTCATTCTACTAGAGCTGTGGCTTCCACATGGGCTTTTAAAAATGAGGCTTCTGTTGAACAGATTTGAAAGGCGGCGACTTGGTCTTCGCTTCATACTTTTTCAAAGTTCTATAAATTTGATACTTTTGCTTCTTCGGAGGCTATTTTTGGGAGAAAGGTTTTACAGGCAGTGGTACCTTCCGTTTAAGTACCTGCCTTGTCCCTCCCTTTATCCGTGTACTTTAGCTTTGGTATTGGTATCCCACAAGTAATGGATGATCCGTGGACTGGATATACCTTACAAGAGAAAACATAATTTATGCTTACCTGATAAAGTTATTTCTCTTGTGGTGTATCCAGTCCACAGCCTGCCCTTTCATTTTAAGGCAGGTATATTTTATTTTTAAACTACAGTCACCACTGCACCCTATAGTTTCTCCTTTCTCTTGCTTGTCTTCGGTCAAATGACTGGAGGTGGCAGTTAGGGGAGGAGCTATATAGACAGCTCTGCTGTGGGTGATCCTCTTGCAGCTTCCTGTTGGGAAGGAGAATATCCCACAAGTAATGGATGATCCGTGGACTGGATACACCACAAGAGAAATAAATTTATCAGGTAAGCATAAATTATGTTTCTGTGTGTGTCCATTAGTATATACTTATTCTGTGTGTGTACATTAGTATATACGTATTCTGTGTGTGTACATTAGTGTATACTTATTCTGTGTGTGTATATTAGTGTATATTTATTATGTGTGTGTACATTAGTATATATTTAATCTGTGTGTGTACATTAGTGTATACTTATTCTGTGTGTGTACATTAGTGTATACTTATTCTGTGTGTGTACATTTGTGTATATGTATTCTCTGTGTGTGTACATTAGTGTATAATTATTTTGTGTGTGTACATTAGTATATATTTATTATGTGTGTGTACATTAGTGTATATTTATTCTGTGTGTGTACATTAGTGTATACTTATTCTGTGTGTGTACATTAATATATATTTCTTTTACAAGATACGATGAGTCCACGGATTTCATCCTTACTTGTGGGATATCGCCTCCTGGTCAGCAAGAGGAGGTAAAAAGCACCACAACAGAGCTGTATATATAGCTCCTCCCTTCCCTCCCACTCCAGTCATTCTCTTTGCCTGTGTTAGTGATAGGAAGAGGTAAAGTGAGGTGATAGTTTAGATTCTTCAATTAAGAGTTTATTGTTTTTAAAATGGTACCAAAGTGTGCTATTTTTCTATAGGGTGTAGCCGTATTCCTTGTCAGCCTCTAGAGTAGAGCAATAGGTGGCTTTAAGGCAATGGGAACTGGTGGGGTTTTAGCCACACTGTGCCTCCCATACTTGTGCTGCCCTTCTGGATTATGGTTTTAGCATATAGTAACTAAGGCCCTTCTGTGTCCACAGATTTGCTGGAGGGAGAAGACCTCTTGTTCCTGTGAGACGTTTTTCATGCTGTTACTCAGCATGGAGGTAAGTGCAGTCTTTATTTTTCTGGGCAGACTTGCTATGTCAGAACTGACTGTACCTTGCCTGTTGGGGGGATTTCAGAGGCTCTCTGTGAAGGGCTTTCCCTGCTAAACAGTGTATGAGTTTTCGAGTCTGTGGGAAAGATCGGGTAACTGCAAACTGACACTGAAACTAGCCTTGCTGTTTTTTATTTATCTGCTCAAGGTTTGCTGGCTAATGTGACTGACGCTGGGGATTGTGTACAGTGCGGCTGTGTACCGGATGCTCCGGTTCCGGTTTATTGTCTCATTAGGTTTTTTTTATTGCATATGTCTCTGCCATACTTATAGCGGCTTGTGTAGTTTATGGGGAGCTGTTAGAGGAGTCAGTGTTTTTTTCCTTGGGCTTGTGAACGCCCATGACGGGCGGGGCTTCCTTTGGCGCGCTGGGGCTGGAAATCATCCGCACAGCGTCTGTTTTGTTTCCGGAGTGCTCTGCTTGATAGAGACCGCATGGTTGCGGGTTGAAAAGGCGTTTTTGCACTTCAGAGCATCGGTCCTGATATTGTCCTAGACTGGTCGGTGACTGTGGGGGCAGGTAGGTGCCTCAGAAGAGCTGTATGAGGCGAGGTGCTCTTTATTTCCTGGTTTCTGCCTTATAGTTGTTTCCCATATACACTGCCTTGTCAGCATATAATTGCTTTGCCATATTTTTTATCTCAGTTACAATTTTTGGGCCACATTAATATTGCTAATAACAATATTTTATTCATTTTTTTAAATTATTTTTATTGAAAAACACAAAAACAAAATATACAGATACAGAAGAAATATAAATCTGACCGCACAGCATAGAAAAACATCATAAAATTAAATTCTTAATCAGAGATAAAATGATCAATATCAATACATTATTAGATAATAATAAAATTATATAATAAAACCCAGAATTTATTACATTGCTATTTTTCAATAAAAAAGAAAGAACAAAAGAAAAAGTTAAACTTGAACCCAACATAAACACATTCACTGTGTACTTTAAATGTTTACCATTACAAATAACAAGGATAGTTCCAAGTTAATTAAGGTGAATTTGTTTTCTTTTTTCCAATATAGTTGTGTATCTTATCTTGAGAAAAAAGGTGAAATAACCAAATATAAAATCCCTAATTAATTAACCACATTCTCTCATATAAAGAGAAATATAAAGAAAATACCATTAATTTTGTAATACACCAACATTTAAAACCTAATCATTATTATAACAATATAAGTAACACTGCTAAAATACAATAAAAAAAATAGCAATTATAGATCTGTAAAGCTAAATGTGACTGATATTGACATCAGATCTAACCGACATATATTACCTAATGTTATTAACCTCTCCATCCTGTACATCATTTATGCCGCCAAATTAGGGCAGCAAAAACTATATCTTCTATATCTGCCTATTCCGATTTTATTTGGGGTAAAATAGATACAAAAAGAAACAACACGAAACAAAACGAAACAAAACGAAACAAACCAACAACAACATCAACAACAACAACTGAAACAAAAAATAAATAAATAAATACCATTCACTGCTCTGCAACCTCTCCCACACCCCCTGCCCCCCATATCTCAAAATTCCTCTACACTATCCTCTAGTCAACCTTGAAGAAAATGCCCATTATATATATTAATCTGTACGAAAGTTGAATTAAGCAAAGATTTCATCGTCTACAACAACAAGCTTTTTCATGATCAAAATTCCTCTACACTATCTTCTAACCAGCCTTGAGGAAAATGCCCAGTATATATGTTAATCTGTACAAAAGTTGAATTAAGCAAGGGTTTCATCAAGCTTTTTTGTGATGTAATCGGTAATGAAAATATAAAAGTTTCCCATTTCTTAAAAAACAGAGGTAAGTACTCTTCCTGAGGATATGATAGATTAATTTGTTCCACCATAAATTGTGAAGTCAGGGCTTTTTTTAAGTGGGAAACCTTGGGAGGTGTCCTGGCTTTCCATCTCTTAAGAATAAGATTCCTAGCCATTAGAATGATGGTATTTATAAGCTTCAGATTTTTCGCCGTTAAATGAGACTTCACTAGAAAAAATATTTCACATGGTTTAGGATAAAAATTTAAATGCAATACATTATTCATCCAATGTATAATTTTTTGCCAGAACTGAGCAATTTTAGGACAATCCCAAAAACAGTGCATTAAATCTGCAGAGGTTGATCTACATCTAGGACAGGGCACAGCTGTTTTATACCAATTTGACAAAATAGCTGGCTTGAGATAACTCATAAAACAGATCTTTATCTGAGATTCCCGCCAAGATGTTGGAACCCAAGCTTGTGCAGTTATTTTAAAGCTATCAATTATAGTCTGATCATTAATATCAGAAAATTTATTTGACCATTTTGCCAAAATACCATCCACCTGTAAGCGTGATGTTTTTTGATTTAGTAGTAAATATAATGGTGCTATTGTATAATTACCCGCAACATAGCTATTTATTCTATTTTGTAGTTCACCAAGAGTCCAATCAAATCCATAATTATGTATCAATTCATATGTATAATGTCTTACTTGAAGATAAGCATAGAATTCCTGGGAAGAGAGAATCTATTGACCAATTCTGCATAAGATACCAGGAGGCCATCTGGCCCTAGTAACTGGTGAATCCAACATAATCCTTTCGAGGCCCATGATTTAAAAATTATATTTGAAAGTCCCGGGCCAAAATCAGGATTACCACAGATAGGGAGAAAGCGTTATATGTATGGGGAGGTGCCTACCTCTGTACATACCTTCTGCAAAACCATTATAACATTCTTAAACATGTTAACAGCAAAAATATTTGATGGTAGGGCTGTTAATGGGTAATTTAAGATAGCCTTTAAGCTAAATGTAAATATCAATTTAGATTCCAATAAAGTAGATGTAATCTGCTCTTTCTCTGTTATCCAATCTATGGCATATCTTACTAAGGCTACTAGGTTATAACGTAGTAAATTCGGGAGCAATAGACCAGCAGACATTTTAGAATTCATAAATCGATGTATCGCAATCCGGGGTCTAGTGCCCTTCCAAAGAAATCTAGAGCAGGCTTTATCGTACTTATGGACATCTGCCTTATGGATGGGAAGCGGCATGTTTTGGAAAATATAAAATATCTTAGGGAATAGGATAGTCTTAATTAAGACAGTGGGCATTATCAGAGAGATAGGTAACGTAATCAAATTTGCTAATTTTTTCTTACATGATTCCAAACAATGAATATAGTTCAGGCTGTACCATTTTTTTCGGATCTATAGATATTCTAAGCCCTAAATAAGTGATTTGAGTAACTACAGAGAAAGGTTGTTTAATTCCAGCTGTCGAGCTATTATATAACCACATCAATTCTGATTTAAGTATATTAATCTTATACCCCAAGAGTACTCCAAATTGTTTAATTATGTTCTGTAATTTTGGCAATGTAACTTGGAAGTTAGATAAAAATAATAGTAAATTGTCGGCATATAGAAGTAGTACCAATTTCTCGTCTGCCACTGATATACCATCTAACTCCTGATGGAGCAATATAGCTAGAGGTTCTAAGCAAATGTAAAATAGCAGTGGTGATAGCGGGCATCCTTGCCAGGTTCCTCTTTGCAATATAAATCGCGGGGAGGTCATACCATTAATAATAATGGCGGAAGAAGGCCTGCTATAAATAGCACGAATACAATTATAAAAATTCCCAACCAGACCGAATTGTGCCAACGAGAAAAACATGTGGTCCCAACTTATCCGGTCAAACGCCTTCTCGGCGTCGACCGTTAGTATAGCTTCGTCAGATATTACAGGGGATCTAAGATCTTTACGCTTATTCCAGCTATATTCCAATAATAGCAAAAGTTTTCGTATATTTCTGGCTGGGTTCCACCCTGGCATGAACCCCAAATGGTTTTCATGTATTATATCCCCAATTTGTGATTTTAAACGTTCAGCTAAAATGGCGGCTAATAGTTTATAGTCGGTATTAAGAACTGAAATAGGTCTATAAGAACCGGGACATTCAGGATCTTTGTCCTTCTTTAAAATTAACGAGATGTTTGCTGCCGCAAAAAAAGGTGAACATTCTGAACTTTCACAGAAATAATAATTGTATAATTTCTTTAGTGTTGGGGTGATCTGTGTTTGTAAGATACGGTAAAATTCTAATGGAAGGGCATCCGGTCCAGGAGCTTTGTTTAATTTAGCCTTTTTAATAGCATAAGCAATATCTTCGTCTGTAATAGGGGAATGAATAGCCAAGATTATTTCTGGAGATAGTTTAGGGACTTGAATCCTACCCCAAAATTCCCTTTGGTGGTTCAAATTGTAAGGTTCTGCCGTATAGAGGTCCTGAAAGAATTCCTGAAAAGCTTTTTCGATATCTAACTGATTGGTAACTCTCTTTGAACCTACTTTGATGGCCGGAATAACGTTTCTTGAGCTAGGTTTAGTAATTCTGGAAAGGTATTTGGCCGATCTACCAACAAATCCACCATATAGAGCTTTCAATCTGAATGCTTCATGTGTACATTTTTGTTCTAAATTAATGTCTTGCTTTGTTTTTGCCTTCATATATATATCCCATTTACTTTTAACGGGGTTATCCAAATAAGGCTCTATATGGCCTAGATTTAGAGTTTGGCGGTAGCCGTGAAAACCAGTGTTAGAGGCTCCTAACGCTGGTTTTAGGCTACCGCCGGTATTTGGAGTTAGTCAGGAAAGGGTCTAACGCTCACTTTCCAGCCGCGACTTTTCCATACCGCAGATCCCCTTACGTCAATTGCGTATCCTATCTTTTCAATGGGATCTTTCTAACTCCGGTATTTAGAGTCGTGGCATTACAACCCACCACCCACATACCATTAATCTAACCCAAACCCCCCTTAAATAAACCTAACACTAAGCCCCTGAAGATCTTCCTACCTTGTCTTCACCTCGCCGGGTATCACACCGATCCGTCCTGGCTCCAAAATCTTCATCCAAGCCCAAGCGGGGGCTAGACATCCATCATCCGGCGGCTGAAGAGGTCCAGAAGAGGCTCCAAAGTCTTCATCCTATCCGGGAAGAAGAGGCGATCCGGACCGGCAACCATCTTGATCCAAGCGGCATCTTCTATCTTCATCCGATGAGGACCGGTTCCATCTTGAAGACCTCCACCGCGGACCCATCTTCTTCTTCTGACGACTTCCTGACGAATGACGGTTCCTTTAAGGGACGTCATCCAAGATGGCGTCCCTCGAATTCCGATTGGCTGATAGGATTCTATCAGCCAATCGGAATTAAGGTAGGAAAATTCTGATTGGCTGATGGAATCAGCCAATCAGAATCAAGTTCAATCCGATTGGCTGATTCAATCAGCCAATCTGATTGAGCTCGCATTCTATTGGCTGTTCTGATCAGCCAATAGAATGCGAGCTCAATCTGATTGGCTGATTGAATCAGCCAATCGGATTGAACTTGATTCTGATTGGCTGATTCCATCAGCCAATCAGAATTTTCCTACCTTAATTCCGATTGGCTGATAGAATCCTATCAGCCAATCGGAATTCGAGGGACGCCATCTTGGATGATGTCCCTTAAAGGAACCGTCATTCGTCGGGAAGTCGTTGGTGAAGATGGATGTTCCGCGTCGGCGGGATGAACATGGATCCGGAAGAAAGAAGATTGAAGATACCGTTGATAGAAGACTTCAGCCGGATCATGGACCTCTTCAGCTCCCGCTTGGATGAAGACTTCAGCCGGATCATGGACCTCTTCAGCTCCCGCTTGGATGAAGACTTCAGCCGGATCATGGACATCTTCAGCCCCTCGCTTGGGCTTGGATCAAGACATCGGAGGAGCTCTTCTGGATCGATCGGTGAACCTGGTATGGTGAAGATAAGGTAGGAAGATCTTCAGGGGCTTAGTGTTAGGTTTATTTAAGGGGGGTTTGGGTAAGATTAGGGGTATATGGGTGGTGGGTTGTAATGTTGGGGGGGGTATTGTATGTGGGTTTTTTTACAGGCAAAAGAGCTGAATTCTTTGGGGCATGCCCCGCAAAGGGCCCTGTTCAGGGCTGGTAAGGTAAAAGAGCTTTGAACTTTAGTAATTTAGAATAGGGTAGGGCATTTTTTTATTTTGGGGGTCTTTGTTATTTTATTAGGGGGCTTAGAGTAGGTGTAATTAGTTTAAAATTGTTGTAATATTTTTCTGATGTTTGTAAATATTTTTTTATTTTTTGTAACTTAGTTCTTTTTTATTTTTTGTACTTTAGTTAGTTTATTTCATTGTATTTATTTGTAGATATTGTATTTAATTAATGTATTGATAGTGTAGTGTTAGGTTTAATTGTAGCTAATTGTAGGTATTTTATTTAAATAATTTATTGATAGTGTAGTGTTAGGTTTAATTGTAACTTAGGTTAGGATTTATTTTACAGGTAATTTTGTAATTATTTAACTATTTTAGCTATTAAATAGTTCTTAACTATTTAATAGCTATTGTACCTGGTTAAAATAAATACAAAGTTACCTGTAAAATAAATATAAATCCTAAAATAGCTATAATATAAATATAATTTATATTGTAGCTATATTAGGATTTATTTTACAGGTAAGTATTTAGCTTTAAATAGGAATAATTTATTTAATAAGAGTTAATTTATTTTGTTAGATTTAAATTATATTTAACTTAGGGGGTGTTAGTGTTAGGGTTAGACTTAGCTTTAGGGGTTAATACATTTATTAGAATAGCGGTGAGCTCCAGTCGGCAGATTAGGGGTTAATGTTTGAAGTTTGGTGTCGGCGATGTTAGGGAGGGCAGATTAGGGGTTAATACTATTTATTATAGGGTTAGTGAGGCGGATTAGGGGTTAATAACTTTATTATAATAGCGGTGCGGTCCGCTCGGCAGATTAGGGGTTAATAAGTGTAGGCAGGTGGAGGCTACGTTGTGGGGGGCAGATTAGGGGTTAATAAATATAATATAGGGGTCGGCGGTGTTAGGGGCAGCAGATTAGGGGTACATAGGGATAATGTAAGTAGCGGCGGTTTACAGAGCGGCAGATTAGGGGTTAATAATAATATGCAGGGGTCAGCGATAGCGGGGGCGGCAGAATAGGGGTTAATAAGTGTAAGGTTAGGGGTGTTTTGTTTCCCCTTAGCAAACAATGGGGCTGCGTTAGGAGCTGAACGCGGCTTTTTTGCAGGTGTTAGGTTTTTTTTCAGCTCAAACAGCCCCATTGTTTTCTATGGGGGAATCGTGCACAAGCACGTTTTTGAAGCTGGCCGTGTCCGTAAGCAACGCTGGTATCGAGAGTTGAAGTTGCGGTAAATATGCTCTACGCTCCTTTTTTGGAGCCTAACGCAGCCATTCTGTGAACTCTCAATACCAGCGGTATTTAAAAGGTGCGGCCAGAAAAAAGCCAGCGTTAGCTACGCACCCCTTTGGCTGCAGAACTCTAAATCTAGGCGTGTGTGTTTTTAACATAATTAGCTAGCTGCACTTCAATGCGGCTGAATTTTTTCTTCTGCTGGATCATGTATGATTTTAACTCCCCACGAATAACAGCTTTGGCCGCTTCCCAGAACACTTCTACCTTCCCAAGATAATTAGCATTATTATTATAAAGTTCAAACTATTTATTACTTAACCAATTTGGGAAATTGATGTTGTTACTAAGATGTTTAGGAAAAAATATATTATTATTATTATTATTAACGGTCATCATAGTAGACTTAGACATAGTAGTGTAATGATATGGCAGAATGGTCAGATATTATAACAATATTTAAAGAGAGAGTACCAAAGATTTTTATTTTTGCTTGTTTTCTGGTTATCATGGATTCAGAGGTTATTCAAACGGTTCCATGTTCCATGTGTTTGGATGCCACTGTGGAACCCCCTGTTCCTTTTTGCCCCTCTTATATTGAGAGGGCTTTTCACTATAAGGATAGAATTTTTATAGATAATTCTTTGTATAAAGCGGATGCTTCTCTAGAGTCTACGGATGAGATGCAGAATATGCCGCGGCTCTCTCCCCAAGCGTCACAGGCTTTAACAACCGCTCAGGCGGCACCTTGTTTTTCACCAGTTTCTGCAGCATTAATCTTAAAAGACATTGCTGCAGTGATGTCCTCTACTCTTTCTGATGCGTTATCTAATTTTCCTATATCGCACGGCAAGCGTACGAGAAGAGACAATTGTGTGGTCAATTCAGCCTCTGATTCTCTGATGGCGCTCCCGCAGTGAAATGGAGGGCACAGAGGTCCTGTCTTATGGTGAACTCTCTGATTCAGGGAGTACCTTGCCTCTGACTGACTCTGAAGTCTCTTTCAGATTTAAATTTAAACACCTTCCCCTTTCACTAAGGGATGTGTTGGTTACTCTAGATGATTGCGACTCAATAGCGGTACCTCCAGAAAAGTTGAGTAAGTTGGACAAGTATTTGGAAGTTCCTTCTTACTCTGATGTTTTTCCAGTTCCTAAGAGAACTTTGCTAAAGAATGGGAGAGACCTGGTATTCCATTCCCCTTATCCTATTTTTAAGAAAATGTACCCTATAGCTGACGCTATTAGGGATTCTTGGCAGACGGTTCCTAAGGTTGAAGGAGCCATCTCTACCCTGGTCAAGCGGACTACTATCCCTATTGAAGATAGTTGTGCTTTTAAGGACCCCATGGATAAGAAGTTGGAGGGTCTCCTTAAGAAGATGTACGTTCACCAGGGATTTCTTTTGCAACCGGCGGCCTGTATTGTTACAGTTACCACCGCGGCCACTTATTGGTTCAATGCCCTGGAAGTGTCTCTTAAAGTGGAGACTCCTCTGGAAGAGATACAGGATCAGATTATTTGTTTATTACGTTTTGTTTATTACGGATGCAGATCACTAAATTGGCGGCTAAGAGTTCAGGCTTTGCCATCCTAGCACGCAGGGCTTTATGGTTGAAGTCTTGGGCCTCTAGTTATCAAGCCGTCAACCGCAAATATGCTGGAATTCTGCAGCATATTTGTGGCGAGGCTGATTCGCTGTAGTTATCAAGCCCTACAGCCCGGCAAAAGTAGAATTTAGTGACGTAACATACGATCCGCCGGACTCAGTCCGACACAGATCGATGGTTACGTCACTACAGATGTTCCAAACGCAAGTTCGGCACAATCTGACTACTTTTGGTAGTTATCAAATACCTACCAGGTACGCTCACCACTATTCCGGGCCAGCGTACCTGGTTTTCAATCTGCCGCCCTGGAGGCGGCAGATGCCATAGGAATCAATGGGTGTCTGACAGCAGCGAGAGCTCATGTTCGCTGCTGCCCGTTATCCCATTGATTTCTATGGGAATGTCTGCACCTAACACCCTAACATGTACCCTGAGTCTAAACACCCCTAATCTGCCCCCCTACACCACCGCCACCTACTTTATACTTATTAACCCCTAAACCGCCACTCCCGGACCCCGCCGCCACTATAATAAACTTATTAATCCCTAAATCGCCGCTCCCGGACCCCGCCGCAACTAAATAAATATATTAACCCCTAAACCGCCTCTCCCGGAACCCGCCGCCACCTACATTACATTTATTAACCCCTATCCTGCCCCCCCTACACCGCCGTCACCTACAGTACATTGATTAACCCCTAATCTACCCCCCTACACCGCCGCCAATATATTAAATGAATAAACCCCAAAACCCCCCTAACTTAAATATTATTTAAATTAATCTAAATAAATATTTCTATAATTAAATAAATTATTCATATTTAAAACTAAATACTTACCTATAAAATAAACCCTAAGATAGCTACAATATAATTAATAATTACATTATAGCTATTTTAGGGTTTATTTTCATTTTACAGGCAACTTTGTATTTATTTTAACTAGGTACAATAGCTATTAAATAGTTATTAACTATTTAATAGCTACCTAGCTAAAATATCTTCAAAATTACCTGTAAAATAAATCCAAATACAAATACACCTAACACTACACTATCAATAAATTAATTAAATAAATTAACTACAATTATCTATAATAAAATACAATTAAATAAACTAAACTATATTACAAAAACAAAAAAACACTAAATTACAAAAAATATTACAAGAAGTTTAATCTAATTAAACCTAATCTAAGCCCCCTAATAAAATAATAAAGCCCCCCAAAATAATAAAATTCCCTATCCTAAACTAAATTACAAATAGTAGTAATCAGCTCTTTTACCAGCCCTTAAAAGGGCCTTTTGTGGGGCATTGCCCCAAAGTAATCAGCTCTTTTACCTGTAAAAAAAAGAAATACTATACCCCCCAACATTACAACCCACCACCAACAAAGCCGTACTCTAAAACCCACCCGATCCCCCCTTAAAAAAACCTAACACTACCCCATTGAAGATCACCCTACCTTGAGCCGTGTTCACCCAGCCGGGCACCATTGGTCATCCGATGCGGCATTATAGATAATTGTAGTTAATTTATTTAATTAATTTAATGATAGTGTAGTTTTAGGTGTATTTGTATCTTAGGTTAGGATTTATTTTACAGGTAATTTTGAAGTTATTTTAGCTAGGTAGCTATTAAATAGTTAATAACTATTTAATAGCTATTGTACCTAGTTAAAATAAATACAAAGTTGCCTGTAAAATAAATTTAAATCCTCAAATAGCTATAATGTAATTATTAGTTATATTGTAGCTATCTGAGGGTTTATTTTATAGGTAAGTATTTAGTTTTAAATAGGAATAATTTATTTAATTATAGGAATATTTTTTTAGATAAATTTAAATAATATTTAAGTTAGGGGGTGTTAGGGTTAGGGTTAGAATTAGGTTTTGGGGTTAATTCATTTAATATATTGGCTGCAGTGTAGGGGGGGTAGATTAGGGGTTAATCTAGGTATAGGGGGGCAGGATATGGGATTAATAAATGTAATGTAGGTGGCGCGGGGTCCGGGTGCGGCAGTTTAGGGGTTAATATATTTATTTAGTTGCGGTGGGGTCCGGGAGTATAAAGTAGGTGGGGACGGTTTAGAGGGGGCAGATTAGGGGTTAATAGATATAATGTAGGTGGCGGTGGGTCCGGGAGCGGCAGTTTAGGGGTTAATAAGTATAAAGTAGGTGGTGGCGGTGTAGGGGGGGCAGATTAGGGGTTAATAGGTATAATGTAGGTGGCGGCGGGGTCCAGGAGCGGCGGTTTAGGGGTTAATAAGTATAAAGTATTGGGCCAGCGAATGCCGGTAAGTAGACGGCTTGATACATAGAGGGCTTGGTCTGCGGATGTGTCATCCAAGTCTAAGCTTTTGGCTATTCCTTACAAGGGGAAGACCCTGTTCGGGCCTTACTTGAAGGAAATTATTTCTGATATCACGGGGGGCAAGGGTCATCTCCTCCCTCAGGATATAAAGTCCAAACAGAGAGGGTGACAGAGTAATTTTCGTTCCTTTTGAAATTTCAAGGGAGTTCCCTCTTCCTCTTCTGCTAAACAGGAAGGTAATGATGCCCAAACCAAGTCCACTTGGAGACCCAACCAGTCTTGGAACAAAGGTAAGCAATCCAAGAAACCAGCTGCTACTAACAAGTCAGCATGAAGGATCGGCCCCCGATTCGGGATCGGATCTAGTAGGGGGCAGACTTTCTCTCTTTGTCCAGGCTGGGACAAGAGATGTTCAGGATCCCTGGACACTAGAAATTGTGTCTCAGGGGTATCAGTTGGAGTTCAGAAATTCTTCCCCCAGAGGAAGGTTTCTTCTGTCTCGATTATCTGCAGACCAGATAAAGAGAGAGGCGTTCTTACGTTGTGTAAGAGGCGTCGTCTTATCAGCTGTCAAAGTCTCATACCGACATTGTTCTGTCCTTACTAAGGACTCACGGGTGAAAAGTGAATCTAGAAAAGAGTTTGTTAGTTCCACAGACCAGGGTTCCTTTCTTGGGAACGCTAATCGACTCTCTGTCTATGAAGATCTTTTTGACGGACGTCAGAAAGTTAAAGATTCTGAATACATGCCGAGCCCTTCAGTACAATCCTCGGCCGTCAGTGGCTCAGTGCATGGAGGCAATTGGATTGATGGTAGCGGCAATGGACATCATTCCGTTTGCTCATTTTCATCTCAGACCTCTACAACTGAGCATGCTAAGACAGTGGAATGGAGATTATGCAAATTTGTCTCCTCAAATAGATCTAGATCAGGAGACAAGGGACTGTCTTCTATGGTGGTTGTCGCCGGATCATCTGTCCCAGGTGACATGCTTCCGCAGACCCTCATGGGTGATAGTGACAACGGACGCCTGCCTGTTAGGATGGGGAGCAGTCTGGAATTCCCTGAGGGCTCAGGGGGTATGGACTAGTTTGGAGTCTCTGCTTCCCATCAATATTCTGGAGTTGAGAGCAATATTCAATGTGCTTCAGGCTTGGCCTCAGTTGGCTTCGGCCAATTTCATCAGATTCCAGTCGGACAACATTATGACTGTAGCTTACATCAATCATCAGGAAGAAACAAGGAGTTCCCTAGCGATGACAGAAGTAGCCAAGATAATTCAGTGGGCGGAGGCTCACTCTTGTCATCTGTCGGCAATCTACATCCCAGGAGTGCAAAACTGGGAAGCGTATTTTCTGAGCAGGCAGAACTTTCATCCGGGGGAATGGGAACTCCATCCGGAGGTATTTGCCAACCTGATTCTCAAGTGGGAAAGGCCGGAGTTGGATCTTATGGCATCTCGTCAGAATGCCAAGCTTCTGAGATACGGGTCCAGGTCCAGGGATCCCCAGGCCAAACTGATAGATGCCTCGGCAGTGCCTTGTCGTTCAGCCTAGCTTATGTGTTTCCGCCATTTGCTCTCCTTCCCCGGGTGATTGCTCGAGTCAAACAGGAGAAGGCTTCGGTGATCCTCATCGCTCCTGCGTGGCCTCGCAGGACTTGGTATGCCGATCTGGTTGACATGTCATCTCAGCCACCATGGACACTTCCATTGAGGAAAGACCTTCTCATTCAGGGGCCCTTCCATCATCCGGATCTAGTTTCTCTGCAGCTAACTGCTTGGGGATTGAACGCTTAATTTTATCTAAGCGTGGGTTCTCTGATTCGGTCATTGATACTTTGATTCAGGCACGTAAGCCTGTTACTAGAAAGATTTACCATAAGATATGGCATAAATATCTTTATTGGTGCGAATCCAAGGGCTACTCGTGGAGTAGGGTTAGGATTCCCAGGATTTTGTCTTTTCTCCAAGAAGGATTGGAGAAAGGGTTGTCGGCAAGTTCCTTAAAGGGACAGATTTCTGCTTTATCTATTTTGTTACACAAGCGTCTGGCAGATGTTCCAGATGTTCAATCTTTTTGTCAGGCTCTGACTAGAATCAGGCCTGTGTTTAGACCAATTGCTCCTCCTTTGAGTTTGAATTTAGTTCTTAATGTTCTTCAAGGGGTTCCGTTTGAACCTATGCATTCCATTGATATTAAGTTATTATCTTGGAAAGTTTTATTTTTGGTTGCTATTTCTTCTGCTCGCAGATTTTCTGAGCTTTCGGCATTACAATGTGATTCTCCTTATCTTATTTTTCATTCCGATAAGGTAGTGTTGCGTACCAAACCTGGTTTTCTTCCTAAGGTTGTTTCTAACAAAAATATTAATCAGGAAATTGTTGTTCCTTCATTGTGTCCTAATCCTTCTTCTAAGAAGGAGCGTATGTTACATAATTTGGACGTAGTCCGTGTCTTGAAGTTCTTCTTACAGGCGACTAAGAATTTTTGTCAATCAACTTCATTATTTGTTGTTTTTTCTGGAAAACGTAGGGGTCAGAAAGCTACGGCTACCTCTCTTTATTTTTGAATGAAGAGTATCATCCGTTTTGCATATGAGACTGCTGGACAGCAGCCTCCTGAACGAATTACGGCTCATTCCACTAGGGCTGGGGCTTCCTCATGGGCATTCAAAAATGATGCTTCTGTTGAACAAATTTGCAAGGCTGCAACTTGGTCGTCTCTTCACACTTTTTCCAAATTTTCCAAATTCAATACTTTTGCCTCGTCTAAGGCTGTTTTTGGGAGAAAAGTTCTTCAAGCAGTGGTGCCTTACGTTTAGGTTCCCTGTCTTGTCCCTCCCGTTTCATTCGTGTACTATAGCTTTGGTATTGTATCTCACAAATAAGGATGAAATCCGTGGACTCATCGTATCTTGTAAAAGAAAATGAAATTTATTCTTACCTGATAAATTTGTTTCTTTTACGATATGATGAGTCCACGGCCCACCCTGCTTTTATGAGACAGATCTTTATTTTTGTTAAACTTCAGTCACCTCTGCACCTTGGCTTTTCCTTTCTCTTCCTAACTTCGGTCGAATGACTGGAGTGGGAGGGAAGGGAGGAGCTATATATACAGCTCTGCTGTGGTGCTCTTTGCCTCCTCCTACTGACCAGGAGGCGATATTCCACAAGTAAGGATGAAATTCGTGGATTCATTGTATCGTATAAGAAACAAATTTATCAGGTAAGAATAAATTTTATTTTATTCTGTGTGTACATTAGTGTATATATATATATCCTGTGTATATACATTAGTGTATAATTAATCTGTGTGTTTGTATTAGTTTATACTTATTCTGTGTGTGTACATTAGTGTATATTTATTCTGTGTGTGTACATTAGTGTATACTTATTCTGTGTGTGTACATTAGTGTATATTTATTCTGTGTGTGTGTGTGTGTGTGTGTACATTAGTGTATACTTATTCTGTGTATGTACATTAGTGTATATTTATTCTGTGTGTGTGTGTGTGTGTGTGTGTGTGTGTGTACATTAGTGTATACTTATTCTGTGTGTGTATATTAGTGTATACTTATTCTGTGTGTGTACATTAGTGTATATTTATTCTGTGTGTGTACATTACTGTATATTTATTCTGTGTGTGTACATTAGTGTATACTTATTCTGTGTGTGTACATTAGTGTATACTTATTCTGTGTGTGTACATTAGTGTATACTTATTCTGTGTGTGTGTGTACATTAGTTTATACTTATTCTGTGTGTGTACATTAGTATATACTTATTCTGTGTGTGTACATTAGTGTATCTTTATTCGGTGTGTGTACATTAGTGTATACTTATTCTGTGTGTGTACATTAGTGTATATTTATTCTGTGTGTGTACATTAGTGTATAATTATTATGTGTGTGTACATTAGTGTATATTTATTCTGTGTGTGTGTACATTAGTGTATATGTATTCTTTGTGTGTACATTAGTGTATATTTATTCTTTGTGTGTACATTAGTGTATACTTATTCTGTGTGTGTATTTTTTTTTTTTTAAATCAATTTTTATTAAGGCATTGATTACATAATTACAGATTAAAGAAAAAGCATCAACCAAAAAACATTCAGACAAAAATCAATTTATTACATAATCAGCATAGTATTAACATAAGAAAAAAATAAACCTCATGTTTCCTATTATATCCTTAATTTCTCATACAGTTTTTCCTTCCCAGCTGATTATTAACTAACCATTATGAACCAGTTGCGAAGAGAGAGGAAGAAGGAGGAGAAATAAAAAAAAATGGGTACTACCAGCGATTCAATAATACTATCTCGGAATGTCTAAAAGGATAAATTAACCCCTTAAGGACACGGCCATTTTTCAATTTCTTTCCCTGAAGGACCAGGGCTTTTTTTAAATTTCTGCAGTGTTTGTGTTTAGCTGTAATTTTCCTCTTACTCATTTACTGTACCCACACATATTATATACCGTTTTTCTCGCCATTAAATGGACTTTCTAAAGATACCATTATTTTTATCATATCTTATCATTTACTTTAAAAAAATGATAAAATATGAGGAAAAAATGGAAAAAAACACACTTTTTCTAACTTTGACCCCCACAATCTGTTACACATCTACAACCACCAAAAAACACCCATGCTAAATAGTTTCTAAATTTTGTCCTGAGTTTAGAAATACCCAATGTTTACATGTTCTTTGCTTTTTTTGCAAGTTATAGGGCCATAAATACAAGTAGCGCTTTGCTATTTCCAAACCACTTTTTTTTCAAAATTAGCGCTAGTTACATTGGAACACTGATATCTTTCAGGAATCCCTGAATATCCCTTTACATGTATATATTTTTTTTTAGAAGACATCCCAAAGTATTGATGTAGGCCCATTTTGGTATATTTCATGCCACCATTTCACCACCAAATGCGATCAAATAAAAAAAAATGTTCACTTTTTCCCAAATATTTTCACAAACTTTAGGTTCCTCACTGAAATTATTTACAAACAACTTGTGCAATTATGGCATAAATGGTTGTAAATGCTTCTCTGGGATCCCCTTTGTTCAGAAATAGCAGACATATATGACTTTGGCGTTGCTTTTTGGTAATTAGAAGGCCGCTAAATGCCACTGCGCATCACACGTGTATTATGCCCAGCAGTGAAGGGGTTAATTAGGGAGCATGTAGGGAGCGTCTAGGGTTAATTTTAGCTTTAGTGTAGTGTAGTAGACAACCCCAAGTATTGATCTAGGCCCATCTTGGTATATTTCATGCTACCATTTCACCGCTAAATGCGATTAAATAAAAAAAAAACGTAAAATTTTTCACAATTTTAGGTTTCTCACTGAAATTATTTACAAACAACTTTTGCAAGCATGGCATAAATGATTGTAAATACTTCTCTGGGATCCCCTTTGTTCAGAAACAGCAGACATATATGGCTTTGGCGTTGCTTTTTGGTAATTATAAGACCGCTAAATGCCGCTGCGCACCACACGTGTATTATGCCCAGCAGTGCAGGGGTTAATTAGGTCATTTGTAGGGAGCGTGCAGGGTTAATTTTAGCTTTAGCGTAGAGATCAGCCTCCCACCTGACACATCCCACCCCCTGATCCCTCCCAAACAGCTCCCTTCCCTCCCCCACCCCACAATTGCCCCCGCCATCTTAAGTACTGGCAGAAAGTCTGCCAGTACTAAAATAAAAGGTGTATTTAAAAAATAAAAAATAAAATTGTATAGCATATTTACATATGCAGCTGTGTAGGATCCCCCCTTAGCCCCCAACCTCCCTGATCCCCCCCCAAACAGCTCTCTACCCTCCACCTCTAACTTACTGGGAGCCATCTTGGGTACTGGCATCTTGGGTCTGCCAGTACCCAGTTTTCAAATAAAAATGTATTTTTTTTTAATTTTTTTATTTATTTTCCTTTTTTCTGTAGTGTAGTGTAGCTTCCCCCCCCCCCCACCAATCCCCCACCCGCTCCCAGATCCCTTAGATTAACTTTTATTAGGGATTTTATCCCCCCTTACTGCCACTTCTTTTTCCGTAGTGAAGCGGTTCCCACCCGCTCCCTCCCCGTGCACGCGCCCGCCCGCCGCCCCCCGTGCACGCGCCCGCCCGCCGCCCCCCGTGCACGCGCGCGCTCCGGTGCGCACTCCCGACAACCCCGCCCGCGATCCCGCCCTCCTCTCTCTTCAGCCTTTCATCGATGGCCGCCCACCCGCCTCCCACGTCAGCTCCCACCCACCAACGATTGCGGCCATCGATGCCGGTGCAGAGAGGGCCACAGAGTGGCTCTCTCTGCATCGGATGGGGGAAAAATGTTATTGCAGGATGCCTCGATATCGAGGCATCACTGCAATAACTGTAAAGCGGCTGGAAGCGATCAGGATCGCTTCCAGCCGCTTTAATCCCCAAAGTCGTACAGGGTACGTCGCTGGTCTTTAAAGACCAGGTTGTGTGCGACGTACCCTGTACGACTCGTGTCGTTAAGGGGTTAAGTAATCTATTTCCTCTGGGGGAAAAATTCTAATGAATGTGGCCCATTTTTTAAAGAAGAGAGTTATTTCTTTTTCAGAGGTTAAAGTTGTATCCATCTGTTCAATGATACACTGTTTTTTCATATAGGTTTTAATTTCTAGGATGCTGGGAACCGAAGTATCTCGCCATTTATTGAAAATTAGATTCCTTGCTGCCAAAATTGTCATGTTCAAAGCCTTTTTAAGCTCAGGAGATAAGGAGGATTCTGTAAAAAAGACAACCTCCCCCAGAGAGAGAGAGGAGACAGGTATCTTCAGCACCTTAATGAGCCAAAATTCTATCTTCCGCCAAAACTGCTTTATCCGGGGACAAGATCATATCATATGGATTAGGTCCACTGCCGGGTATGCGCACTTTGGGCAGATATTGAAGTTAGAGTTATGCCATTTGAATCCCTTTAGTGGAGTGTAGTAAGACCTATAGAGTAATTTAGTATGCGATTCTCTCCAACTTGCAGATAAGATTGTCTGCACTACTGTAGCTATAGAACTTTCCACCTGTTCTACCCCAATTTCTAACTCGGGGGACAAAAGGTTCCACTTTTGTGATATATATTGTAAATTCGATTCACCATTTTGACTAACAACCAGATCGTACCAGGTTGAAATGGAGAATAAATCATTTTTAACAAGAATAGGCCAACTGTCTAACTTCCCCCAGGACCAGGACCAAATTTCTCAGTGAGTGAAAAGAGGTAATGTCTGGCCTGGAGATACGCAAAGAAGTCCTTGTTACTTAAATTAAATTCCTGTCTTAATCTGTCAAAAGTGTTTATTGATTGGGTCTCTTGATCTATGAACTGAGTAAGAAAGGTCAAACCCAAATCATGCCATTTCTGAAAGACTTGAGACTGAGTACCTCCTTGGAATTCTGGATTGCCACATAATCCTTGGAATTTTGGAATAGAAAGATCTATACCTAATTTTTGCCCTAACTTTTTCCAGGCCTGTATTATCGCATATACAGACGTTTCACTTCTTTGGGGATTAATTGAGTCTGGCAATGGATTAGAGCTATGGGATTAAATGGATGTAATATATTTGTTTCAAGACTGTTATTAGTGAAATAATCCTTATTCAGAATCCAGTCTATTACAATACGTGAGAGAAAAACAAAACTATATTTACTAAGATCAGGAAGAGCCATGCCACAAAACCTTCGAGGAAGATAAAGTCTATTAATGGAAATTCGAGGTCTCTTACATTTCCAAATGAAATACTGGAGAGCCCTGTTCAGGCTCTTCCAGTCTTTAACTTTCAGACTGACGGGCACATTTTGTAGAGGATAGAGAATTTTTGGGAGAAGGACCATCTTAAAGAGGGCAATGCGTCCTGTTAATGAAAGCGGGAGATTTTGCCAACTTCTCATATATTCTTTTATTTTAGCTAGGATCGGGGAGATATTAAAACTATACCAATCTTGTGGGTTTACTGATATGTTAATTCCTAAATATTTAAAATGGGAGACAACATCTTTGAAAGGCGTCTCAGATAAAGAAGCCTCATTTTTCCTAATCCACATTAATTCTGACTTAGAGGTGTTAATCTTATATCCTGTAAAAGTTCCAAAAGAGTTTATAATCGAAAGTAATCTGGGAATATTGAGTCTATTATTGGAGATGTAAACTAGTACATTGTCTGCATAAAGGGCGATTTTTTGTTCTATGGAACCAATTTTTATCCCCTGTAGTAGCTGTTTTATTTTAAGTGCTAATGGCTCCATAGCTAGATCAAATAAAAGGGGTGATAGTGGGCAACCCTGTGTAGTGACTCTCTGAAGGTTAATTAAATTAGATTCTAATTGATTGATGGTCAGTTTTGTTGAATATACATTAGTGTATATTTATTATGTGTGTGTGTACATTAGTGTATAATTATTATGTGTGTGTACATTTGTGTATTTTTATTATGTGTATGTACATTAGTGTATATTTATTCTGTGTGTACATTAGTGTATATTTATTCTGTGTGTGTACATTAGTGTATAATTATTCTGTGTGTGGACATTAGTATATATTTATTTTGTTTGTGTACACAATTGTATAATTATTCTGTGTGTGTACACAATTGTATATTTATTCTGTGTGTGTACATTAGTATATATTTATTCTGTGTGTGTACATTAGTATATACTTATTCTGTGTGTGTACATTAGTGTATCTTTATTCGGTGTGTGTACATTAGTGTATACTTATTCTGTGTGTGTACATTAGTGTATATTTATTCTGTGTGTGTACATTAGTGTATAATTATTATGTGTGTGTACATTAGTGTATATTTATTCTGTGTGTGTGTACATTAGTGTATATGTATTCTTTGTGTGTACATTAGTGTATATTTATTCTTTGTGTGTACATTAGTGTATACTTATTCTGTGTGTGTATTTTTTTTTTTTTAAATCAATTTTTATTAAGGCATTGATTACATAATTACAGATTAAAGAAAAAGCATCAACCAAAAAACATTCAGACAAAAATCAATTTATTACATAATCAGCATAGTATTAACATAAGAAAAAAATAAACCTCATGTTTCCTATTATATCCTTAATTTCTCATACAGTTTTTCCTTCCCAGCTGATTATTAACTAACCATTATGAACCAGTTGCGAAGAGAGAGGAAGAAGGAGGAGAAATAAAAAAAAATGGGTACTACCAGCGATTCAATAATACTATCTCGGAATGTCTAAAAGGATAAATTAAGTAATCTATTTCCTCTGGGGGAAAAATTCTAATGAATGTGGCCCATTTTTTAAAGAAGAGAGTTATTTCTTTTTCAGAGGTTAAAGTTGTATCCATCTGTTCAATGATACACTGTTTTTTCATATAGGTTTTAATTTCTAGGATGCTGGGAACCGAAGTATCTCGCCATTTATTGAAAATTAGATTCCTTGCTGCCAAAATTGTCATGTTCAAAGCCTTTTTAAGCTCAGGAGATAAGGAGGATTCTGTAAAAAAGACAACCTCCCCCAGAGAGAGAGAGGAGACAGGTATCTTCAGCACCTTAATGAGCCAAAATTCTATCTTCCGCCAAAACTGCTTTATCCGGGGACAAGATCATATCATATGGATTAGGTCCACTGCCGGGTATGCGCACTTTGGGCAGATATTGAAGTTAGAGTTATGCCATTTGAATCCCTTTAGTGGAGTGTAGTAAGACCTATAGAGTAATTTAGTATGCGATTCTCTCCAACTTGCAGATAAGATTGTCTGCACTACTGTAGCTATAGAACTTTCCACCTGTTCTACCCCAATTTCTAACTCGGGGGACAAAAGGTTCCACTTTTGTGATATATATTGTAAATTCGATTCACCATTTTGACTAACAACCAGATCGTACCAGGTTGAAATGGAGAATAAATCATTTTTAACAAGAATAGGCCAACTGTCTAACTTCCCCCAGGACCAGGACCAAATTTCTCAGTGAGTGAAAAGAGGTAATGTCTGGCCTGGAGATACGCAAAGAAGTCCTTGTTACTTAAATTAAATTCCTGTCTTAATCTGTCAAAAGTGTTTATTGATTGGGTCTCTTGATCTATGAACTGAGTAAGAAAGGTCAAACCCAAATCATGCCATTTCTGAAAGACTTGAGACTGAGTACCTCCTTGGAATTCTGGATTGCCACATAATCCTTGGAATTTTGGAATAGAAAGATCTATACCTAATTTTTGCCCTAACTTTTTCCAGGCCTGTATTATCGCATATACAGACGTTTCACTTCTTTGGGGATTAATTGAGTCGGGCAATGGATTAGAGCTATGGGATTAAATGGATGTAATATATTTGTTTCAAGACTGTTATTAGTGAAATAATCCTTATTCAGAATCCAGTCTATTACAATACGTGAGAGAAAAACAAAACTATATTTACTAAGATCAGGAAGAGCCATGCCACAAAACCTTCGAGGAAGATAAAGTCTATTAATGGAAATTCGAGGTCTCTTACATTTCCAAATGAAATACTGGAGAGCCCTGTTCAGGCTCTTCCAGTCTTTAACTTTCAGACTGACGGGCACATTTTGTAGAGGATAGAGAATTTTTGGGAGAAGGACCACCTTAAAGAGGGCAATGCGTCCTGTTAATGAAAGCGGGAGATTTTGCCAACTTCTCATATATTCTTTTATTTTAGCTAGGATCGGGGAGATATTAAAACTATACCAATCTTGTGGGTTTACTGATATGTTAATTCCTAAATATTTAAAATGGGAGACAACATCTTTGAAAGGCGTCTCAGATAAAGAAGCCTCATTTTTCCTAATCCACATTAATTCTGACTTAGAGGTGTTAATCTTATATCCTGTAAAAGTTCCAAAAGAGTTTATAATCGAAAGTAATCTGGGAATATTGAGTCTATTATTGGAGATGTAAACTAGTACATCGTCTGCATAAAGGGCGATTTTTTGTTCTATGGAACCAATTTTTATCCCCTGTAGTAGCTGTTTTATTTTAAGTGCTAATGGCTCCATAGCTAGATCAAATAAAAGGGGTGATAGTGGGCAACCCTGTGTAGTGACTCTCTGAAGGTTAATTAAATTAGATTCTAATTGATTGATGGTCAGTTTTGTTGAATATACATTAGTGTATATTTATTATGTGTGTGTGTACATTAGTGTATAATTATTATGTGTGTGTACATTTGTGTATTTTTATTATGTGTATGTACATTAGTGTATATTTATTCTGTGTGTACATTAGTGTATATTTATTCTGTGTGTGTACATTAGTGTATAATTATTCTGTGTGTGGACATTAGTATATATTTATTTTGTTTGTGTACACAATTGTATAATTATTCTGTGTGTGTACACAATTGTATATTTATTCTGTGTGTGTACATTAGTATATATTTATTCTGTGTGTGTACATTAGTGTATACTTATTCTGTGTGTGTACATTAGTGTATCTTTATTCGGTGTGTGTACATTAGTGTATACTTATTCTGTGTGTGTACATTAGTGTATATTTATTCTGTGTGTGTACATTAGTGTATAATTATTATGTGTGTGTACATTAGTGTATATTTATTCTGTGTGTGTGTACATTAGTGTATATGTATTCTTTGTGTGTACATTAGTGTATATTTATTCTTTGTGTGTACATTAGTGTATACTTATTCTGTGTGTGTATTTTTTTTTTTTTTAAATCAATTTTTATTAAGGCATTGATTACATAATTACAGATTAAAGAAAAAGCATCAACCAAAAAACATTCAGACAAAAATCAATTTATTACATTATCAGCATAGTATTAACATAAGAAAAAAATAAACCTCATGTTTCCTATTATATCCTTAATTTCTCATACAGTTTTTCCTTCCCAGCTGATTATTAACTAACCATTATGAACCAGTTGCGAAGAGAGAGGAAGAAGGAGGAGAAATAAAAAAAAATGGGTACTACCAGCGATTCAATAATACTATCTCGGAATGTCTAAAAGGATAAATTAAGTAATCTATTTCCTCTGGGGAAAAATTCTAATGAATGTGGCCCATTTTTTAAAGAAGAGAGTTATTTCTTTTTCAGAGGTTAAAGTTGTATCCATCTGTTCAATGATACACTGTTTTTTCATATAGGTTTTAATTTCTAGGATGCTGGGAACCGAAGTATCTCGCCATTTATTGAAAATTAGATTCCTTGCTGCCAAAATTGTCATGTTCAAAGCCTTTTTAAGCTCAGGAGATAAGGAGGATTCTGTAAAAAAGACAACCTCCCCCAGAGAGAGAGAGGAGACAGGTATCTTCAGCACCTTAATGAGCCAAAATTCTATCTTCCGCCAAAACTGCTTTATCCGGGGACAAGATCATATCATATGGATTAGGTCCACTGCCGGGTATGCGCACTTTGGGCAGATATTGAAGTTAGAGTTATGCCATTTGAATCCCTTTAGTGGAGTGTAGTAAGACCTATAGAGTAATTTAGTATGCGATTCTCTCCAACTTGCAGATAAGATTGTCTGCACTACTGTAGCTATAGAACTTTCCACCTGTTCTACCCCAATTTCTAACTCGGGGGACAAAAGGTTCCACTTTTGTGATATATATTGTAAATTCGATTCACCATTTTGACTAACAACCAGATCGTACCAGGTTGAAATGGAGAATAAATCATTTTTAACAAGAATAGGCCAACTGTCTAACTTCCCCCAGGACCAGGACCAAATTTCTCAGTGAGTGAAAAGAGGTAATGTCTGGCCTGGAGATACGCAAAGAAGTCCTTGTTACTTAAATTAAATTCCTGTCTTAATCTGTCAAAAGTGTTTATTGATTGGGTCTCTTGATCTATGAACTGAGTAAGAAAGGTCAAACCCAAATCATGCCATTTCTGAAAGACTTGAGACTGAGTACCTCCTTGGAATTCTGGATTGCCACATAATCCTTGGAATTTTGGAATAGAAAGATCTATACCTAATTTTTGCCCTAACTTTTTCCAGGCCTGTATTATTGCATATACAGACGTTTCACTTCTTTGGGGATTAATTGAGTCGGGCAATGGATTAGAGCTATGGGATTAAATGGATGTAATATATTTGTTTCAAGACTGTTATTAGTGAAATAATCCTTATTCAGAATCCAGTCTATTACAATACGTGAGAGAAAAACAAAACTATATTTACTAAGATCAGGAAGAGCCATGCCACAAAACCTTCGAGGAAGATAAAGTCTATTAATGGAAATTCGAGGTCTCTTACATTTCCAAATGAAATACTGGAGAGCCCTGTTCAGGCTCTTCCAGTCTTTAACTTTCAGACTGACGGGCACATTTTGTAGAGGATAGAGAATTTTTGGGAGAAGGACCATCTTAAAGAGGGCAATGCGTCCTGTTAATGAAAGCGGGAGATTTTGCCAACTTCTCATATATTCTTTTATTTTAGCTAGGATCGGGGAGATATTAAAACTATACCAATCTTGTGGGTTTACTGATATGTTAATTCCTAAATATTTAAAATGGGAGACAACATCTTTGAAAGGCGTCTCAGATAAAGAAGCCTCATTTTTCCTAATCCACATTAATTCTGACTTAGAGGTGTTAATCTTATATCCTGTAAAAGTTCCAAAAGAGTTTATAATCGAAAGTAATCTGGGAATATTGAGTCTATTATTGGAGATGTAAACTAGTACATCGTCTGCATAAAGGGCGATTTTTTGTTCTATGGAACCAATTTTTATCCCCTGTAGTAGCTGTTTTATTTTAAGTGCTAATGGCTCCATAGCTAGATCAAATAAAAGGGGTGATAGTGGGCAACCCTGTGTAGTGACTCTCTGAAGGTTAATTAAATTAGATTCTAATTGATTGATGGTCAGTTTTGTTGAATATACATTAGTGTATATTTATTATGTGTGTGTGTACATTAGTGTATAATTATTATGTGTGTGTACATTTGTGTATTTTTATTATGTGTATGTACATTAGTGTATATTTATTCTGTGTGTACATTAGTGTATATTTATTCTGTGTGTGTACATTAGTGTATAATTATTCTGTGTGTGGACATTAGTATATATTTATTTTGTTTGTGTACACAATTGTATAATTATTCTGTGTGTGTACACAATTGTATATTTATTCTGTGTGTGTACATTAGTATATATTTATTCTGTGTGTGTACATTAGTATATACTTATTCTGTGTGTGTACATTAGTGTAA
>NC_069504.1:1140500761-1140584840 GCF_027579735.1 Bombina bombina | reverse complement strand
GTAATAAGGGCTGAGAGGTGAACAAGGTTAGAGCAAACCGAGAGTACTGAGTCTGCTGCACATTATAATATAGTGTAATAAGGGCTGAGAGGTGAACAAGGTTAGAGCAAACCGAGAGTACTGAGTCTGCTGCACATTATAATATAGTGTAATAAGGCTGAGAGGTGAACAAGGTTAGAGCAAACCGAGAGTACTGAGTCTGCTGCACATTATAATATAGTGTAATAAGGGTGAGAGGTGAACAAGGTTAGAGCAAACCGAGAGTACTGAATCTGCTGCACATTATAATGTGTAATAAGGCTGAGAGGTGAACAAGGTTAGAGCAAACCGAGAGTACTGAATCTGCTGCACATTATAATGTGTAATAAGGCTGAGAGGTGAACAAGGTTAGAGCAAACCGAGAGTACTGAGTCTGCTGCACATTATAATGTGTAATAAGGCTGAGAGGTGAACAAGGTTAGAGCAAACCGAGAGTACTGAATCTGCTGCACATTATAATATAGTGTAATAAGGGTGAGAGCAGCCCTAAGACAACGGTCATGCAGCAGGGTCAGAGCTTCTTTAAACAAAGTGTGGTTGGTGCATGGGTCAGACATCCAGTAGAGGTGTGAAGGCTGTAGCCTGGCATTGTATTTAGCCTGTAATTGCATGTAGTCTGGTCAAATAAATAGCCTGGCACTATATATAGCAGAGCACTGTATATACCCTAGCCCTATATATAGCCTGGCACTATATATAGCAGAGCACTGTATATACCCTAGCCCTATATATAGCCTGGCACTATATATAGCAGAGCACTGTATATACCCTAGCCCTATATATAGCCTGGCACTATATATAACCAAACACTGTATATAATTCTGGTAATGTATGTAGCCTAGTATTATATATAACCTGATACTATATATAGCCTGACAATGTATATAGTCTGGCACTGTATAAAGTCTGGTAATATATGTAACCTAGCATTGTATTTAGCCTGTAATTGCATGTAGTCTGGTCAAATAAATAGCCTGGCACTATATATAGCAGAGCACTGTATATACCCTAGCCCTATATATAGCCTGGTATTAGCTATAGTCTGGTACTATATATAGCCTGGCAATGTATGTGGCCTTGCACTGTATTTAGCCGGCACTGTATGTAGCCGGACACTGTATGTAGCCGGACACTGTATGTAGCCGGCACTGTATTTAGCCTTACACTGTATGCAGCTGGGCACTGTATTTAGCTGGGCACTGTATTTAGCCTTGCGCTATATGTAGCCGGGCACTGTATGTAGCCTGGCACTGTATTTAGATGGGCACTGTATTTAGCTGGGCACTGTATATAGCCTGGTACTGTATTTAGCCGGGCTCTGTAATTAGCCGGACACTGTATCCTGGTACTGTATTTAGCTGGGCACTGTATCCTGGTACTGTATTTAGCCTGGCACTGTATTTAGCTGGGCACTGTATTTAGTTGGGCACTATATATAGCCTGGTACAGTATTTAGCTGGGCTCTGTATTTAGCTGGGCACTGTATCCTGGTACTGTATTTAGCTGGGCACTTTATTTAGCCCGACACTGTATGTAGCTGGGCACTGTATATAGCCTGGTACTGTATTTAGCCAGGCTCTCTATTTAGCCGGGCACTGTATCCTGCTACTGTATTTAGCCAGGCACTGTATTTAGCCGGCACTGTATTTAGCTGAGCACTGTATTTAGCCGGCACTGTATATAGCCGGGCACTATATGTAGTCGGGCACTGTATTAAGATTGGGCACTGTATGTAACTGGGCATTGTATGTAGCTGGGAACTGTATATAGCCTGGTAATGTATGTGGCCTTGCACTGTATGTAGCCGGGCACTGTATGTAGCCAGGCACTGTATGTAGCCGGGCACTGTATGTAGCCGGGCACTCTATGTAGCCGGGCACTGTATTTAGCTGTGCACTCTATGTAGCCGGGCACTGTATTTAGACAGGCACTGTATATAGCTGTGCACTGTATGTAGCCGGGCACTGTATTTAGACAGGCACTGTATATGGCTGTGCACTGTATGTAGCCGGGCACTGTATTTAGACAGACACTGTATGTAGTCTGGCACTTAATGTAGGAGACGATTTTGATGTCTATTTCAGCACAATAGTGCAGTTCTTAGGAGACTTTAACTGATATATCCTGAGACAGCATACAGGAGGTGCAGCTATGGTTGTTTCTTTTGGTTTGGTTTGCAGAAGACTAAGGGTAGTTAGATAGAAGACCCTTCAATACCACTGATGCTTGTGTTGTATAATATAGGGCCCAGAGCTAATAATGTGGTGAATTGATCATATTTTTTACATCCACGTTGTGTTTGAACATTACAGCTCTCATCATACGTTAAGAGCTAGTGCTTAAATCACACAAGTGATTAGATTTTTATAATGATGTAAAACAACCTTCAGCATCTTCCTTAGAATATAATGTTGATGACATTTTCTTGAGAGCTAATAATACAGAGGTTTGTTTTTTTGCCCTTGGACATTGCGCATGCGTTATGGAATGGTGCACCAGTGCAGTCGCACAATGTGTGACAGGGAGTAGCGCTGTGTTAGGTGTTTCAGAAAAATACAAGGAAGAACCATAGCACAAACTAAGGGCTTTGTATTTATAGGGGTCTCTATAGAATTCTTACTTCAGCAGCGCCTCATACAGCTTCTTCCCAAACTTCTCTTTGACAGAGTGTGCAATGTCCCTAAAGACAAACAGAAATAGTCAGATTCATGACCTCTCCCTGAAATGCGTAGGGTAATTAGACAGGACTTACCAGAGTTGTTTCCTTACTGCTTGTCCCTTAAGGGTCTCTACGTTGAAGTTGTTAGTGCTTGTTGGCATTATGAAAAAGACCACGACAGTGATGTCACTTCTGTGAACCTGCGCAATGAGGAGAATATACGAAACCATGAAATAACATATTAAAGTAAAAACAAAAATGTTTTCTTGATCTTGACTTGAATTATGTCTGATATAATAGGATAAGCTGCCCAGATCTAATGGGCCCTAGGCAGGTGCCTATGTTGTGCCATTAATCCGACTCTGTTATACCCTTCTTTTTTAGTTCATCTGAAATTCTTGGTGGAAGAATAAATAACTTAGAAGAAATGAGATAAGCAGTGTCAGCTCATACAATTCACAGACTAGAGTGCTTACAGATTTATAGGTTCTGTAAGCCGAGTTTATAGTTTCTCTTGTTAAGTGTATCCAGTCCACGGATCATCCATTACTTGTGGGATATTCTCCTTCCCAACAGGAAGTTGCAAGAGGATCACCCACAGCAGAGCTGCTATATAGCTCCTCCCCTAACTGCCATATCCAGTCATTCTCTTGCAACTCTCAACAAAGATGGACGTAGTAAGAGGAGAGTGGTGTATTATAGTTAGTTTCTTAACTTCAATCAAAAGTTTGTTATTTTTAAATGGTACCGGAGTGTACTGTTTTATCAAAGGCAGCATTAAAAGAAGAATCTGCCTGTGATTTCTATGATCTTAGCAGAAGTAACTAAGATCCATTGCCGTTCTCACATATTCTGAGGAGTGAGGTAACTTCAGAGAGGGAATGGCGTGCAGGTTTTCCTGCAATAAGGTATGTGCAGTAAACATATTTCTAGGGATGGAACTTGCTAGAAAAATGCTGCTGATACCGGATTAATGTAAGTTAAGCCTAAATGCAGTGATTTAATAGCGACTGGTATCAGGCTTATTAACAGAGATACATACTCTTATAAAAGTGTAATATAAAACGTTTGCTGGCATGTTTAATCGTTTTTATATATGCTTTGGTGATAAAACTTATTGGGGCCTAGTTTTTTTCCACATGGCTGGCTTTATTTTTGCCTAGAAACAGAGGCTTTCCACTGTTATAGTATAAAAGTTACAGTTGGTGCAGTTAAAATTACAAACTGTGACATTCAGCTTCCCTCAGCAGTCCCCTGCATGCTATAGGACATCTCTGATGGGCTCAAAAGGCTTCAAAAGTAGGAGCTGTGGCAGTTTTCGTTTTGTTAATCTGTTTTTTGTATTAAGGGGTTAATCATCCATTTGCAAGTGGGTGCAATGCTCTGCTAACTTGTTACATACACTGTAAAAACTTTGTTAGTGTAACTGCCTTTTTTCACTGTTATTTCAAATTTTGCCAAAATTTGTTTCTCTTAAAGGCACAGTAACGTTTTTTATATTGCTTGTTAACTTTGTTTAAAGTATTTTCCAAGCTTGCTAGTCTCATTGCTAGTCTGTACAAACATGTCTGACACAGAGGAAACTACTTGTTCATTATGTTTAAAAGCCATGGTGGAGCCCCATAGGAGAATGTGTACTAAATGTATTGATTTCACCTTAAACAGTAAAGATCAGTCTTTATCTATAAAAGAATTGTCACCAGAGGGGTCTGTCGAGGGGGAAGTTATGCCGACTAACTCTCCCCACGTGTCGGACCCTTCGCCTCCCGCTCGAGGGACGCACGCTAATATGGCGCCAAGTACATCAGGGATGCCCGTAGCGATTACTTTGCAGGACATGGCTGCAATCATGAATAATACCCTGTCACAGGTATTAGCCAGATTGCCTGAATTGAGAGGCAAGCGCGATAGCTCTGGGGTTAGACGAGATACAGAGCGCGTAGATGCTGTAAGAGCCATGTCTGATACTGCGTCACAATATGCAGAACCTGAGGACGGAGAGCTTCAGTCTGTGGGTGACGTCTCTGAATCGGGGAGACCTGATTCAGAGATTTCTAATTTTAAATTTAAGCTTGAGAACCTCCGTGTGTTACTTGGGGAGGTATTAGCTGCTCTGAATGACTGTGACACAATTGCAGTGCCAGAGAAATTGTGTAGGCTGGATAAATACTATGCAGTGCCGGTGAGTACTGATGTTTTTCCAATACCTAAAAGGCTTACATAAATCATTAGTAAGGAGTGGGATAGACCCGGTGTGCCCTTTTCCCCACCTCCTATATTTAGAAAAATGTTTCCAATAGATGCCACTACACAGGACTTATGGCAGACAGTCCCTAAGGTGGAGGGAGCAGTTTCTACTTTAGCAAAGCGTACCACTATCCCGGTTGAGGACAGTTGTGCTTTTTCAGATCCAATGGATAAAAAATTAGAGGGTTACCTTATGAAAATGTTTATTCAACAAGGTTTTTATTTTACAGCCCCTTGCATGCATTGCGCCTGTCACTGCTGCGGCGGCGTTCTGGTTTGAGGCCCTGGAAGAGGCCATCCATACAGCTCCATTGACTGAAATTATTGACAAGCTTAGAACACTTAAGCTAGCTAACTCATTTGTTTCTGATGCCATTGTTCATTTGACTAAACTAACGGCTAAGAATTCCGGATTCGCCATCCAGGCGCGTAGGGCGCTATGGCTTAAATCCTGGTCAGCTGATGTGACTTCAAAGTCTAAATTACTTAACATTCCTTTCAAGGGGCAGACCTTATTCGGGCCTGGTTTGAAAGAAATTATTGCTGACATTACTGGAGGTAAGGGTCATACCCTTCCTCAGGACAGGGCCAAATCAAGGGCCAAACAGTCTAATTTTCGTGCCTTTCGAAATTTCAAGGCAGGTGCAGGATCAGCTCCCTCTACTTCAAAACAAGAGGGAACTTTTCCTCAATCTAAGCAGGCCTGGAAACCTACCCAGTCCTGGAACAAGGGCAAGCAGGCCGAAAGCCTGCTGCTGCCTCCAAGACAGCATGAAGGAGCGGCCCCCTATCCGACAACGGATCTAGTAGGGGGCAGACTCTCTCTCTTCGCCCAGGCGTGGGCAAGAGATATTCAGGGCGTTGGAGATCATATCTCAGGGATATCTTCTGGACTTCAAAGCTTCTCCCCCACAAGGGAGATTTCACCTTTCAAGATTATCTGCTAACCAGATAAAGAAAGAGGCATTCCTAAGCTGCGTGCAAGACCTCCTTGTAATGGGAGTGATCCATCCAGTTCCGCGGACGGAACAAGGACAGGAGTTTTATTCAAATCTGTTTGTGGTTCCCAAAAAAGAGGGAACCTTCAGACCAATTTTGGATCTAAAGATCCTAAACAAATTCCTCAGAGTTCCATCATTCAAGATGGAAACTATTCGAACCATTTTACCCATGATCCAAGAAGGTCAGTACATGACCACAGTGGACTTAAAGGATGCCTACCTTCACATTCCGATCCACAAGAATCATCATCGGTTCCTGAGGTTTGCCTTTCTACACAGGCATTACCAGTTTGTAGCTCTTCCATTCGGGTTGGCTACAGCCCCAAGAATTTTTACAAAGGCTCTGGGCTCACTTCTGGCGGTTCTAAGACCGCGAGGCATAGCGGTGGCTCCTTACCTAGACGACATCCTGATACAGGCGTCAAGCTTTCAAATTGCCAAGTCTCATACAGAGAATAGTTCTGGCATTTCTGAGGTCGCATGGGTGGAAAGTGAACGAAGAAAAGAGTTCTCTATCTCCTCTCACAAGGGTTTCCTTCCTAGGGACTCTGATAGATTCTATAGAAATGAAAATTTACCTGACGGAGTCCAGGTTATCAAAACTTCTAAATGCTTGCCGTGTTCTTCACTCCATTCCGCGCCCCACGGTGGCTCAGTGCATGGAAGTAATCGGCTTAATGGTAGCGGCGATGGACATAGTGCCATTTGCGCGCCTGCATCTCAGACCGCTGCAATTATGCATGCTCAGTCAGTGGAATGGGGATTACACAGATTTGTCCCCTCTACTAAATCTGGATCAGGAAACCAGAGATTCTCTTATCTGGTGGTTATCTCGGGTCCATCTGTCCAAAGGTATGACCTTTCGCAGGCCAGATTGGACCATTGTAACAACAGACGCCAGCCTTCTAGGTTGGGGTGCAGTCTGGAACTCCCTGAAGGCTCAGGGTTCATGGACTCAGGAGGAGAAACTCCTCCCAATAAATATTCTGGAGTTAAGAGCAATATTCAATGCTCTTCTAGCTTGGCCTCAGTTAGCAACACTGAGGTTCATCAGATTTCAGTCGGACAACATCACGACTGTGGCTTACATCATCCATCAAGGGGGGACCAGGAGTTCCCTAGCGATGTCAGAAGTCTCCAAGATAATTCGCTGGGCAGAGACTCACTCTTGCCACCTATCAGCGATCCATATCCCAGGGGTAGAGAACTGGGAGGCGGATTTTCTAAGTCGTCAGACTTTTCATCCGGGGGAGTGGGAACTCCATCCGGAGGTGTTTGCTCAATTGGTTCTCCGTTGGGGCAAACCAGAACTGGATCTCATGGCGTCTCGCCAGAACGCCAAGCTTCCTTGTTACGGATCCAGGTCCAGGGACCCAGAAGCGGCACTGATAGATGGCTCTAGCAGCGCCTTGGTTCTTCAACCTGGCCTATGTGTTTCCACCATTTCCTCTGCTCCCTCGTCTGATTGCCAAAATCAAACAGGAGAGAGCATCGGTGATATTGATAGCGCCTGCGTGGCCACGCAGGACCTGGTATGCAGACCTAGTGGACATGTCATCCTTTCCACCATGGACTCTGCCTCTGAGACAAGACCTTCTAATACAAGGTCCTTTCAATCATCCAAATCTACTTTCTCTGAGACTGACTGCATGGAGATTGAACGCTTGATCCTATCAAAGCGTGGCTTCTCCGAGTCAGTAATTGATACCTTAATACAGGCACGAAAGCCTGTCACCAGCAAAATTTACCACAAGATTTGGCGTAAATATCTTCATTGGTGTGAATCCAAGAATTACTCATGGAGTAGGGTTAGGATTCCTAGGATATTGTCCTTCCTCCAAGAGGGTTTGGACAAAGGACTATCAGCTAGTTCTTTAAAGGGACAGATCTCTGCTCTGTCTATTCTTTTACACAAGCGTCTGGCAGAAGTTCCAGACGTTCAGGCATTTTGTCAGGCTTTAGTTAGAATTAAGCCTGTGTTTAAACCTGTTGCTCCCCCATGGAGCTTAAACTTGGTTCTTAAAGTTCTTCAAGGGGTTCCGTTTGAACCCCTTCATTCTATTGATATCAAACTTCTATCATGGAAAGTTCTTTTTCTGATGGCTATTTCCTCGGCTCGAAGAGTCTCGGAGTTATCTGCCTTACATTGTGATTCTCCTTATCTGATCTTTCATTCAGATAAAGTAGTTCTGCGTACAAAACCTGGGTTTTTACCTAAGGTGGTTTCAATCAAGAGATTGTTGTTCCATCATTATTCCCTAATCCTTCTTCAAAGAAGGAACGTCTTTTGCATAATCTAGACGTAGTCCGTGCATTGAAGTTTTACTTGCAGGCTACTAAAGATTTTCGCCAAACATCTCACCTGTTTGTTATTTACTCTGGACAGAGGAGAGGTCAAAAGGCCTCGGCAACCTCTCTTTCTTTTTGGCTTCGGAGTATAATCCGTTTAGCATATGAGACTGCTGGACAGCAGCCCCCTGAAAGAATTACAGCTCATTCTACTAGAGCTGTGGCTTCCACCTGGGCCTTTAAAAATGAGGCCTCTGTTGAACAGATTTGCAAGGCTGCGACTTGGTCTTCGCTTCATACCTTTTCAAAATTTTACAAATTTGATACTTTTGCTTCTTCGGAGGCTATTTTTGGGAGAAAGGTTCTACAGGCAGTGGTTCCTTCCGTTTAAGTTCCTGCCTTGTCCCTCCCATCATCCGTGTACTTAAGCTTTGGTATTGGTATCCCACAAGTAATGGATGATCCGTGGACTGGATACACTTAACAAGAGAAAACATAATTTATGCTTAACTGATAAATTTATTTCTCTTGTAGTGTATCCAGTCCACGGCCCGCCCTGTCCTTTTAAGGCAGGTCTAAATTTTAATTAAACTTCAGTCACCACTGCACCCTATGGTTTCTCCTTTCTCGGCTTGTTTCGGTCGAATGACTGGATATGGCAGTTAGGGGAGGAGCTATATAGCAGCTCTGCTGTGGGTGATCCTCTTGCAACTTCCTGTTGGGAAGGAGAATATCCCACAAGTAATGGATGATCCGTGAACTGGATACACTACAAGAGAAATAAATTTATCAGTTAAGCATAAATTATGTTTTTTCCAGTTTTATAGGAGAAAAAATAAAAATAGCCATTGATTAAATAATAATAATAATAATAATAATAATGATAATAATAAACACAGAGTGCAGAATAAGTATGTGCTGTACGGAGAGAGATGTCAGGCAAATAATAAGCCCTGCAGATTATCTCACTGCAGCAAGGAGCATATCTCACTGCAGCAAGGAGCATATCTCACTGCAGCAAGGAGCATATCTCACTGCAGCAAGGAGCATATCACACTGCAGCAAGGAGCATATCTACCACCCGGCCAGGAGTTACTGACACAAATAGTCAGTGTACGAAGAACTGAAACCGAAGCCAGCGAAATGGCAAAAGCGGTCGTTAGCACTGACTGTGGTCTGGCACCTGAGGCCTGATGTTCAAAGCATCATCACAAGAATGTTTTGCAGAAATGACATTCCCAGTGCATGCTGGGACAGAGAGATAATGAAATGTTCACTGTTCCATTGTTTTCCCTAAGGCTCAGATGTTGTAAGCATCGTCACGATAGCACAATGTTATAAAGGTGTCTGCATGGGACTTCAGCAGGCGCTACACTTCACTGTGGGAGGCGATGCTTCTCTGCTGCTGGCGGAATGTTATAAAGATGTCTGCTTGGGGCTTGGTTGGTCGTTTCGCCAACAGGCGCTACACTTCACTGTGGGAGGCGATAGTTCTCTGCTGCTGGCGGAATGTTATAAAGGTGTCTGCTTGGGGCTTGAGCTTGGTCAACTTGCCAACAGGCGCTACACTTCACTGTGGGAGGCGATGCTTCTCTGCTGCTGGCGGAATGTTATAAAGGTGTCTGCTTGGGGCTTGAGGTTGGTCATCTCGCCAACAGGTGCTACACTTCACTGTTGGAGGCGATTCTTCTCTGCTGCTGGCGGAATGTTATAAAGGTGTCTGCTTGGGGCTTGAGGTTGGTCATCTCGCCAACAGGTGCTACACTTCACTGTGGGAGGCGATGCTTCTCTGCTGCTGGCGGAATGTTATAAAGGTGTCTGCTTGGGGCTTGAGGTTGGTCATCTCGCCAACAGGTGCTACACTTTACTGTGGGAGGTGATGGTTCTCTGCTGCTGGCGGAATGTTATAAAGGTGTCTGCTTGGGGCTTGAGGTTGGTCATCTCGCCAACAGGTGCTACTCTTCACTGTGGGAGGCGATGCTTCTCTGCTGCTGGCGGAATGTTATAAAGGTGTCTGCTTGGGGCTTGAGGTTGGTCATCTCGCCAACAGGTGCTACACTTCACTGTGGGAGGCGATGGTTCTCTGCTGCTGGCGGAATGTTATAAAGGTGTCTGCTTGGGGCTTGGTTGGTCGTTTTGCCAACAGGCACTACACTTCACTGAGGGAGGCGATGCTTCTCTGCTGCTGGTGGAATGTTATAAAGATGTCTGCTTGGGGCTTGGTTGGTCGTTTCGCCAACA
This sequence comes from Bombina bombina, assembly GCF_027579735.1. Classification (NCBI taxonomy): domain Eukaryota; kingdom Metazoa; phylum Chordata; class Amphibia; order Anura; family Bombinatoridae; genus Bombina; species Bombina bombina. The sequence continues at coordinate 1,140,574,364 of NC_069504.1, read as the reverse complement.
GGCGCTACACTTCACTGTGGGAGGCGATGCTTCTCTGCTGCTGGCGGAATGTTATAAAGGTGTCTGCTTGGGGCTTGAGCTTGGTCGTTTTGCCAACAGGCTCTACACTTCACTGTGGGAGGCGATGCTTCTCTGCTGCTGGTGGAATGTTATAAAGGTGTCTACTTGAGGCTTGAGCTTGGTCATCTTACCAACAGGTGCTACACTTCACTGTGGGAGGCGATAGTTCTCTGCTGCTGGCGGAATGTTATAAAGGTGTCTGCTTGGGGCTTGAGCTTGGTCAACTTGCCAACAGGCGCTACACTTCACTGTGGGAGGCGATGCTTCTCTGCTGCTGGCGGAATGTTATAAAGGTGTCTGCTTGGGGCTTGAGGTTGGTCATCTCGCCAACAGGTGCTACACTTCACTGTGGGAGTCGATGCTTCTCTGCTGCTGGCGGAATGTTATAAAGGTGTCTGCTTGGGGCTTGAGGTTGGTCATCTCGCCAACAGGCGCTACCCTTCACTGTGGGAGGCGATGCTTATCTGCTGCTGGCGGAATGTTATAAAGATGTCTGCTTGGGGCTTGGTTGGTCGTTTCGCCAACAGGCGCTACACTTCACTGTGGGAGGCGATAGTTCTCTGCTGCTGGCGGAATGTTATAAAGGTGTCTTCTTGGGGCTTGAGCTTGGTCGTTTTGCCAACAGGCTCTACACTTCAATGTGGGAGGCGATGCTTCTCTGCTGCTGGTGGAATGTTATAAAGATGTCTGCTTGGGGCTTGGTTGGTCGTTTCGCCAACAGGCGCTACACTTCACTGTGGGAGGCGATAGTTCTCTGTTGCTGGTGGAATGTTATAAAGGTGTCTACTTGAGGCTTGAGCTTGGTCATCTTGCCAACAGGTGCTACTCTTCACTGTGGGAGGCGATAGTTCTCTGCTGCTGGCGGAATGTTATAAAGGTGTCTGCTTGGGGCTTGAGCTTGGTCAACTTGCCAACAGGCGCTACACTTCACTGTGGGAGGCGATAGTTCTCTGCTGCTGGCGGAATGTTATAAAGGTGTCTGCTTGGGGCTTGAGGTTGGTCATCTCGCCAACAGGTGCTACACTTCACTGTGGGAGGCGATGCTTCTCTGCTACTGGCGGAATGTTATAAAGGTGTCTGCTTGGGGCATGAGCTTGGTCGTCTCGCCAACAGGCGCTACACTTCACTGTGGGAGGTGATGCTTCTCTGCTGCTGGTGGAATGTTATAAAGGTGTCTGCTTAGGGCTTGAGGTTGGTCGTCTCGCCAACAGGTGCTACACTTCACTGTGGGAGACAATACTTCTCTGCTGCTGGCGGAATGTTATAAAGGTGTCTGCTTGGGGCTTGAGGTTGGTCATCACGCCAACAGGTGCTACACTTCACTGTGGGAGGCGATGCTTCTCTGCTGCTGGCGGAATGTTATAAAGGTGTCTGCTTGGGGCTTGGTTGGTCGTCTCGCCAAAAGGTGCTACACTTCACTGTGGGAGGCGATGGTTCTCTGATGCTGGCTGCTGGCGGAATGTTATAAAGGTGTCTGCTTGGGGTTGGTTGGTCGTCTCGCCAACAGGTGCTACACTTCACTGTGGGAGGCGATGCTTCTCTGATGCTGGCCGAATGTTATAAAGGTATCTGCTTGGGGCTTGAGCTTGGTCGTCTCGCCAACAGGCGCTTCACTTCACTGTGGGAGGCGATGCTTCTCAGCTGCTGGCGGAATGTTATAAAGGTGTCTGCTTGGGGCTTGAGGTTGGTCGTCTCGCCAACAGGTGCTACACTTCACTGTGGGAGGTGATGCTTCTCTGCTGCTGGCGGAATGCTATAAAAGTGTCTGCTTGGGGCTTGAGGTTGGTCATCACGCCAACAGGTGCTACACTTCACTGTGGGAGGCGATGCTTCTCTGCTGCTGGCGGAATGTTATAAAGGTGTCTGCTTGGGGCTTGGTTGGTCGTCTCGCCAAAAGGTGCTACACTTCACTGTGGGAGGCGATGGTTCTCTGATGCTGGCGGAATGTTATAAAGGTGTCTGCTTGGGGCTTGGTTGGTCATCTCACCAACAGGCGCTACACTTCATTGTGGGAGGCGATGCTTCTTTGCTGCTGGCGGAATGTTATAAAGGTGTCTGCTTGGGGTTGGTTGGTCGTCTCGCCAACAGGTGCTACACTTCACTGTGGGAGGCGATGCTTCTCTGATGCTGGCGGAATGTTATAAAGGTGTCTGCTTGGGGCTTGAGCTTGGTCGTCTCGCCAACAGGCGCTTCACTTCACTGTGGGAGGCGATGCTTCTCAGCTGCTGGCGGAATGTTATAAAGGTGTCTGCTTGGGGCTTGAGGTTGGTCGTTTCGCCAACAGGTGCTACACTTCACTGTGGGAGGTGATGCTTCTCTGCTGCTGGCGGAATGCTATAAAAGTGTCTGCTTGGGGCTTGAGCTTGGTCGTCTCACCAACAGGCGCTTCACTTCACTGTGGGAGGCGATGCTTCTCTGCTGCTGGTGGAATGTTAAAAATATGTCTGCTTGGGGCTTGAGGTTGGCTGTCTCGCCAACAGGTGCTACACTTCACTGTGGGAGGCGATGCCTTTCAGCTGCTGGCGGAATGTTATAAAGATGTCTGCTTGGGGCTTGAGGTTGGTCATCTTGCCAACAGGTGCTACACTTCACTGTGGGAGGCGATGCTTCTCTGCTGCTGACGGAATGTTATAAAGGTGTCTGCTTGGGGCTTGAGGTTGGTCATCTCGCCAACAGGTGCTACACTTCACTGTGGGAGGCGATGCTTCTCTGCTGCTGGCGGAATGTTATAAAGGTGTCTGCTTGGGGCTTGAGGTTGGCTGTTTCGCCAACAGGCGCTACACTTCACTGTGAGAGGCGATGCTTCTCTGATGCTGGCGGAATGTTATAAAGGTGTCTGCTTGGGGCTTGAGCTTGGTCGTCTCACCAACAGGCGCTTCACTTCACTGTGGGAGGCGATTCTTCTCTGCTGCTGGCGGAATGTTATAAAGGTGTCTGCTTGGGGCTTGAGGTTGGTCGTCTTGCCAACAGGTGCTACACTTCACTGTGGGAGGCGATGCTTCTCTGCTGCTGACGGAATGTTATAAAGGTGTCTGCTTGGGGATTGAGGTTGGTCATCTCACCAACAGGCGCTACACTTCACTGTGGGAGGCGATGCTTCTCTGCTGCTGGCTGAATGTTATAAAGGTGTCTGCTTGGGGCTTGAGGTTGGTCGTCTCGCCAACAGGAGCTACACTACACTGTGGGAGGTGATGCTTCTCTGCTGCTGGCGGAATGTTATAAAGGTGTCTGCTTGGGGCTTGGTTGGTCGTCTCGCCAACAGGCGCTACACTTCACTGTGGGAGGCGATGCTTCTCTGCTGCTGGCGGAATGTTATAAAGGTGTCTGCTTGGGGTTGGTTGGTCGTCTCGCCAACAGGTGCTACACTTCACTGTGGGAGGCGATGCTTCTCTGATGCTGGTGGAATGTTATAAAGGTGTCTGCTTGGGGCTTGAGGTTGGTCATCTCGCCAACAGGTGCTACACTTCACTGTGGGAGGCGATGCTTCTCTGCTGCTGGCGGAATGTTATAAAGGTGTCTGCTTGGGGCTTGAGGTTGGCTGTTTTGCCAACAGGCGCTACACTTCACTGTGGGAGGCGATGCTTCTCTGATGCTGGCGGAATGTTATAAACGTGTCTGTTGGGGCTTGAGCTTGGTGGTCTCACCAACAGGCGCTTCACTTCACTGTGGGAGGCGATTCTTCTCTGCTGCTGGCGGAATGTTATAAAGGTGTCTGCTTGGGGCTTGAGGTTGGTCGTCTTGCCAACAGGTGCTACACTTCACTGTGGGAGGCGATGCTTCTCTGCTGCTGACGGAATGTTATAAAGGTGTCTGCTTGGGGATTTAGGTTGGTCATCTCACCAACAGGCGCTACACTTCACTGTGGGAGGCGATGCTTCTCTGCTGCTGGCGGAATGTTATAAAGGTGTCTGCTTGGGGTTGGTTGGTCGTCTCGCCAACAGGTGCTACACTTCACTGTGGGAGGCGATGCTTCTCTGATGCTGGCGGAATGTTATAAAGGTGTCTGCTTGGGGCTTGAGCTTGGTCGTCTCGCCAACAGGCGCTTCACTTCACTGTGGGAGGCGATGCTTCTCTGCTGCTGGCGGAATGTTATAAAGGTGTCTGCTTGGGGCTTGAGGTTGGTCGTCTCGCCAACAGGTGCTACACTTCACTGTGGGAGGTGATGCTTCTCTGCTGCTGGCGGAATGCTATAAAAGTGTCTGCTTGGGGCTTGAGCTTGGTCGTCTCACCAACAGGCGCTTCACTTCACTGTGGGAGGCGATGCTTCTCTGCTGCTGGCGGAATGTTATAAAGGTGTCTGCTTGGGGCTTGAGGTTGGCTGTTTCGCCAACAGGCGCTACACTTCACTGTGGGAGGCGATGCTTCTCTGATGCTGGCAGAATGTTATAAAGGTTTCTGCTTGGGGCTTGAGCTTGGTCGTCTCACCAACAGGCACTACACTTCACTGTGGGAGGCGATGCTTCTCTGCTGCTGGCGGAATGTTATAAAGGTGTCTGCTTGGGGCTTGAGGTTGGTCGTCTTGCCAACAGGTGCTACACTTCACTGTGGGAGGCGATGCCTTTCAGCTGCTGACGGAATGTTATAAAGATGTCTGCTTGGGGCTTGAGGTTGGCTGTTTCGCCAACAGGTGCTACACTTCACTGTGGGAGGCGATGCTTCTCTGCTGCTGACGGAATGTTATAAAGGTGTCTGCTTGGGGCTTGAGGTTGGTCGTCTCGCCAACAGGTGCTACACTTCACTGTGGGAGGCGATGCTTCTCTGCTGCTGGCGGAATGTTATAAAGGTGTCTGCTTGGGGCTTGAGGTTGGCTGTTTCGCCAACAGGCGCTACACTTCACTGTGGGAGGCGATGCTTCTCTGATGCTGGCGGAATGTTATAAAGGTGTCTGCTTGGGGCTTGAGCTTGGTCGTCTCAACCAACAGGCACTACACTTCACTGTTGGAGGCGATGCTTCTCTGCTGCTGGCGGAATGTTATAAAGGTGTCTGCTTGGGGCTTGAGGTTGGTCGTCTTGCCAACAGGTGCTACACTTCACTGTGGGAGGCAATGCTTCTCTGCTGCTGACGGAATGTTATAAAGGTGTTTGCTTGGGGCTTGAGGTTGGTCATCTCACCAACAGGCGCTACACTTCACTGTGAGAGGCGATGAGGTTGGGGCTTGAGGTTGGCAGCATCACCACCTGCAGCGTAGACACAATGCAAATGATCCCTTTAGTCAGTAATAAATGACAATACAATTTACATCTGTCAACCAAATTGTAACCTCTTTTGTTACAATACAGTATTGAAACTAGTACATGAATAATAAGCCTAAAGAAGCTTGGGGCTGTGGGTATATTGCACATGTGTAAGTAATGTGTTATATGTATGTATTATAAAAAGGGCATTTTCTAAAGAATTTGGTTTCCAGGTCGAAATTCCAAAAGTTACCTCCCTTCCCCCAGTTCCAAAGTGCAGCCTTTCCCCTCCGGCACATTAGAATTGAGATGCAAAACCTCTCCACTCAGGTGAGGTGATCTAAAATCATCCTCCAGCACTGCAAGATCCCTAGTGAAATATTCAGATTTTTCATTACTTTTCCAAGGGGCGTTCCCTGCTTTTTTATATAAATTCAGATTATGCCTTCACAGTTTCTGTGTAATTTTAACAAATTAGTCTCATAGGCCTAGATTTGGAGTTCGGCGGTAGCCGTCAAAACCAGCGTTAGAGGCTCCTAACGCTGGTTTTGGCCGCCCGCTGGTATTTGGAGTCATTGATTAAAGGGTCTAACGCTCACTTTTCAGCCGCGACTTTTCCATACCGCAGATCCCCTTACGTCAATTGCGTATCCTATCTTTTCAATGGGATCTTTCTAACGCCGGTATTTAGAGTCGTTTCTGAAGTGAGCGTTAGACATCTAACAACAAAACTCCAGCCGCCTGAAAATAGCAGGAGTTAAGAGCTTTCTGGCTAACGCCGGTTCATAAAGCTCTTAACTACTGTACCCTAAAGTACACTAACACCCATCAACTACCTATGTACCCCTAAACCGAGCTCCCCCCCACATCGCCGCCACTCGATTAAAATTTTTAACCCCTAATCTGCCGACCGCCACCTACGTTATACTTATGTACCCCTAATCTGCTGCCCCTAACACCGCCGACCCCTGTATTACATTTATTAACCCCTAACCTGCCCCCCACAACGTCGCCGCCAGCTACTTAAAATAATTAACCCCTAATCTTCCGACCGCAAAGCGCCGCCACCTACGTTATCCCTATGTACCCCTAATCTGCTACCCCTAACACCGCCGACCCCTATATTATATTTATTAACCCCTAATCTGCCCCCCTCAACGTTGCCGACACCTGCCTACACTTATTAACCCCTAATCTGCCGAGCGGACCTGAGCGCTACTATAATAAAGTTATTAACCCCTAACCCGCCTCACTAACCCTATCATAAATAGTATTAACCCCTAATCTGCCCTCCCTAACATCGCCGACACCTACCTTCAATTATTAACCCCTAATCTGCCGAGCGGAGCTCACCGCTATTCTAATAAATGTATTAACCCCTAAAGCTAAGTCTAACACTAACACTAACACCCCCCTAACTTAAATATAATTTACATCTAACGAAATAAATTAACTCTTATTAAATAAATGATTCCTATTTAAAGCTAAATACTTACCTGTAAAATAAATCCTAATATAGCTACAATATAAATTATAATTATATTATAGCTATTTTAGGATTAATATTTATTTTACAGGCAACTTTGTATTTATTTTAACCAGGTACAATAGCTATTAAATAGTTAAGAACTATTTAATAGTTACCTAGTTAAAATAATAACAAATTTACCTGTAAAATAAATCCTAACCTAAGATATAATTAAACCTAACACTACCCTATCAATAAAATAATTAAATAAACTACCTACAATTACCTACAATTAACCTAACACTACACTATCAATAAATTAATTAAACACAATTCCTACAAATAAATACAATTAAATAAACTAGCTAAAGTACAAAAAATAAAAAAGAACTAAGTTACAAAAAATAAAAAAATATTTACAAACATAAGAAAAATATTACAACAATTTTAAACTAATTACACCTACTCTAAGCCCCCCTAATAAAATAACAAAGACCCCCAAAATAAAAAATTCCCTACCCTATTCTAAATTAAAAAAGTTACAAGCTCTTTTACCTTACCAGCCCTGAACAGGGCCCTTTGCGGGGCATGCCCCAAGAATTTCAGCTCTTTTGCCTGTAAAAGAATAAATACAATACCCCCCCCCAACATTACAACCCACCACCCACATACCCCTAATCTAACCCAAACCCCACTTAAATAAACCTAACACTAAGCCCCTGAAGATCTTCCTACCTTGTCTTCACCATCCAGGTATCACCGATCCGTCCTGGCTCCAACATCTTCATCCAACCCAAGCGGGGGTTGGCGATCCATCATCCGGTGCTGAAGAGGTCCAGAAGAGGCTCCAAAGTCTTCCTCCTATCCGGCAAGAAGAGGACATCCGGACCGGCAAACATCTTCTCCAAGCGGCATCTTCGATCTTCTTCCATCCGGTGCGGAGCGGGTCCATCTTGAAGCAGGCGACGCGGATCCATCCTCTTCTTCCGTTGTCTCCCGACTAATGACGGTTCCTTTAAGGGACGTCATCCAAGATGGCGTCCCTCGAATTCCGATTGGCTGATAGGATTCTATCAGCCAATCGGAATTAAGGTAGGAATTTTCTGATTGGCTGATGGAATCAGCCAATCAGAATCAAGTTCAATCCGATTGGCTGATCCAATCAGCCAATCAGATTGAGCTCGCATTCTATTGGCTGATCGGAACAGCCAATAGAATGCAAGCTCAATCTGATTGGCTGATTGGATCAGCCAATCGGATTGAACTAGATTCTGATTGGCTGATTCCATCAGCCAATCAGAAAATTCCTACCTTAATTCCGATTGGCTGATAGAATCCTATCAGCCAATCGGAATTCGAGGGACGCCATCTTGGATGACGTCCCTTAAAGGAACAGTCATTCGTCGTTCAGTCGTCGGTCCGGATGGATGTTCCGCGCTGGAGGTCTTCAGGATCCTGCCGCTTCGCTCCGGATGGAAGACCATAGAAGATGCCGCCTGGATGATGACTTCAATCGGATGGAAGATCCTCTTCTGCCCCGCTTGGATGAAGACTTTGACCGGATCATGGACCTCTTCAGCCCCCCGCTTGGGCTTGGATCAGGACATCGGAGGAGCTCTTCAGGACGGATCGGTGAACCTGGATGGTGAAGACAAGGTAGGAAGATCTTCAGGGGCTTAGTGTTAGGTTTATTTAAGGGGGGTTTGGGTTAGATTAGGGGTATGTGGGTGGTGGGTTGTAATGTTGGGGGGGGGGGTATTGTATTTATTCTTTTACAGGCAAAAGAGCTGAAATTCTTGGGGCATGCCCCGCAAAGGGCCCTGTTCAGGGCTGGTAAGGTAAAAGAGCTTGTAACTTTTTTTATTTAGAATAGGGTAGGGATTTTTTTATTTTGGGGGTCTTTGTTATTTTATTAGGGGGCTTAGAGTAGGTGTAATTAGTTTAAAATTGTTGTAATATTTTTCTTATGTTTGTAAATATTTTTTTATTTTTTGTAACTTAGTTCTTTTTTATTTTTTGTACTTTAGCTAGTTTATTTAATTGTATTTATTTGTAGGAATTGTGTTTAATTAATTTATTGATAGTGTAGTGTTAGGTTAATTGTAGGTAATTGTAGGTAGTTTATTTAATTATTTTATTGATAGGGTAGTGTTAGGTTTAATTATATCTTAGGTTAGGATTTATTTTACAGGTAAATTTGTTATTATTTTAACTAGGTAACTATTAAATAGTTCATAACTATTTAATAGCTATTGTACCTGGTTAAAATAATTACAAAGTTGCCTGTAAAATAAATATTAATCCTAAAATAGCTATAATATAATTAAAATTTATATTGTAGCTATATTAGGATTTATTTTACAGGTAAGTATTTAGCTTTAAATAGGAATAAGTTATTTAATAAGAGTTAATTTATTTCGTTAGATGTAAATTATATTTAAGTTAGGGGGGTGTTAGTGTTAGTGTTAGACTTAGCTTTAGGGGTTAATACATTTATTAGAATAGCGGTGAGCTCCGGTCGTCAGATTAGGGGTTAATAATTGAAGTTAGGTGTCGGCGATGTTAGGGAGGGCAGATTAGGGGTTAATACTATTTATGATAGGGTTAGTGAGGCGGATTAGGGGTTAATAACTTTATTATAGTAGCGCTCAGGTCCACTCGGCAGATTAGGGGTTAATAAGTGTAGGCAGGTGTCGGCGACGTTGTGGGGGGCAGATTAGGGGTTAATAAATATAACATAGGGGTCGGCGGTGTTAGGGGCAGCAGATTAGGGGTACATAGGGATAACGTAGGTTGCGGCGGTTTACGGAGCGGCAGATTAGGGTTTAAAAAAAAAATGCAGGGGTCAGCGATAGCGGGGGCGGCAGATTAGGGGTTAATAAGTGTAAGGTTAGGGTGTTTAGACTCGGGGTACATGTTAGAGTGTTAGGTGCAGACGTAGGAAGTGTTTCCCCATAGGAAACAATGGGGCTGCGTTAGGAGCTGAACGCTGCTTTTTTGCAGGTGTTAGGTTTTTTTTCAGCTCAAACAGTTCCATTGTTTCCTATGGGAGAATCGTGCACGAGCACGTTTTTGAGGCTGGCCGCGTCCGTAAGCAACTCTGGTATCGAGAGTTGCATTTGCGGTACAAATGCTCTACGCTCCTTTTTTGGAGCCTAACGCAGCATTTGTTTGAACTCTTGATACCAGAGTTAAATTTATGGTGCGGCCAGAAAAAAGCCTGCGGAGCGTTAACAGCCCTTTTACCGCCAAACTCCAAATCTAGGCCATAGAGATTATTTAGTGCTGACTTCACAGGGGCTGAATTAGATGAATTTTCTAATAAAAGGGGAGACACTTACAAGTCTGGGGGCCGATCATCTAAAGCTCTGTGGGCTGGCGAGATTATTAAAGAATGCAACAGTGCTTCTATTTTCCTGGTGAAATTATCTAAAGCCACATTTTACCCTGAAAACAGGGCGTCTCGCTAAGGGGCGTATACTGCATTCTGTATTTTAAACATTATTCAAAACAAAAAATGTAACCATTCACACAAAAGTAAGCAGGGAAAAATTGTATTGCGCATCAAAAATCGTAACAAAATTCTTTACAAAAAATCGTATTTAACAAAAACGTAAAATTTGTATGTAAATTATACATATGCACAGTGTAAGTCGTAATTTTAGTACACTGGATGCGCAACAATCACTTAGAAATTCGTACTTCTAAGTACAAAATACAAAACGTAATTGTTGTTTTTTTGTAAAAATGGTTTGTACATGGGCGTTTCATTGGAGTATATAAAATTGTCTCTCTAATCCTAGCATAATTCTGTAAAGATTTTCACACTACAAATCTCTCAGTTTTTTCTCGCAAACTAAAAGGTGGTGAACTTTTCTCAAAACACTCAAAATACTTAAAGGGACAGTCTACACTTTCTTTTGACAGACATCCATTTTAGCCAATCAGAGCTGGCTCACCTGAACTCCACGTGCATGAGCGCAGTGTTATCTATATGACACACATGAACTAACACCCTTTAGTGGTGAAAAACTGTCAAAATGCTTTGAGAGAAGAGGAGGCCTTCAAGGGTTTAGAAATTAGCATATGATTGTTTAAAATTACATTCTCTATCTGAATCATGAAAGTTTATTTTGGAATAGACTGTCCCTTTAATACCCTAAAATAAAAACACAAGCATACGAAAATATAGGCGAATGTAAGATGCTATATGCAGAAAGCAGAGTAATGTGATTTACATTGGCTGCAGGATTTGATTTTGTAAGTGCTCCTCCTCCTTCACTATATGGAGCACAGTGTCCCTATCCATCGAGCTCCATTACTTTCAATAGGAGCCATCTCGCCACTCGCGGGGACTGCCCCTTTTTTATGATAATTCCACCAGGGCAGCCCCTGCAATGGTCGGCGAGAAAAACCACGTCTGATCTGGCGAAGTTTAGATCATTGAGCCCCCAGAGAGACGAGAGATGCTTTCCATAGAAAGTGATTAAGCTCTTTGAAAAACCACAGTGGCAAAACGCGTCAGTAGTGTTCTTGCTCTCTTTTTAATTTTCAAATATAATTCTCTTTTTAATTTACAATGAGGAATATTTTAGGGGGTTATATTTAATTTAATAATTGAACGGATAAATACTAATGAATATAAAGAAGCCACACACATAGAATCTGATGACTATAACACTGTTATGCATAGGAAATGTTACAATTTATCCAGGATTATTAACACCAACCTCCTGATATATCATACAAATTGGTCCTCACTCATAGAGAAAACATTTGCAATTTTAAAATTCTCACCACATTTTACCAAAGTTATAATAAAGGTTAAATTTCCTTTCATGGAGAAGATATTTGTTAAATATAAAAAGACGTAATGAGTACATAACAATGTATTCTCTTTTTTCAGTTTCTTGATGATTTTTTTTTAGAAAAAAAAAGTCAGACAAAGGGCTTTAACATAGAGATACATACATATACATGTCTACATATGTGTGCATATATATATTTACAACGCTTGTACCAGCTGGTAGTGGATATAGTGGCTATGGTACCCACAGTACTCCAATGCTGATGTGGGTTCCAAGGTGCACGGAGGTTTAGAGAATAATATATATCAAAAAAAGGAAAAAATTTAGTAAACCTTATCCAGCAACCCCATATTAAGCCTTAATAAAAAAGATAAAAAGAACTACTAGAATCTCAAAAACACACAGCCATGCTTGATGAGCAATAATAAACATAAATTTATTACAGTTGTGAACAGTGTGCAAAAAAGAAAAATAACTAACAAAAGAAAAACCATACAATTAATGGTCTAAGGTATAAAGCATATGCAAATCATTCATTACCCAAAATCATATACAGGGATCCCCGTTAGTATAGTCATACACATATAAACACAAACACATAAATACATATGTATACACATATATATCCTATATAATAAAAGGCCAAATGTGTTTGTCCGAAGCTGTCATGCGCAGTAGAGACTGCGCGCGAGGACAAACACACCTGGACATCCAACTGATCTGGCGTGTGGTGGAGTAGTTGTCGCCGGATGGGTGAGATGTGGGCGGGGCCCGGGCGTGATGTGGGCGGGGCCGGGCTGGGCCAGATGCCGGGGCCGACTGCTGAGATAGAGAGCTCTAAAGAGGGGGGATAGAGAGAGCAGAAGAGGGGGGATAAAGAGAGGGAGAGAGTGCACAAAAGAGAGGAGGGAGAGAGCACAAAAGAGAGGGGGGAGAGAACACAAAATAGAGGGGGGAGAGAACACAAAAGAGAGGGGGGAAAGAGCACAAAAAAGAGGGGGGAGAGAGCACAAAAGAGAGGGGGGAGAGAGCACCAAAGAGAGGGGGGAGAGAGAACAAAAGAGAGGGGGAGAGAGTGCAAAAGAGAGGGGGAGAGAGTGCAAAAGAGAGGGAGAGAGACAGCAAAAGAGAGGGGGGAGAGAGAGAGAGCAAACGAGAGGGGGGAAGAGAGAGAGAGCAAAAGAGAGGGAGAGAGACAGCAAAAGAGGGGGAGAGAGACAGCAAACGAGGGGGAGAGAGAGAGAGAACAAAAGAGTGGGAGAGAGACAGCAAAAGAGGGGGAGAGAGAGCAAAAGAGAGGGGGTAGAGAACAAAAGAGAGGGGGAGAGAGCACAAAAGAGAGGGGGGAGAGAGCACAAAGGAGAGGGGGAGAGAGAACAAAAGAGAGGGGGAGAGAGCGCAAAAGAGAGGGGGAGAGAGCGCAAAAGAGAGGGGGAGAGAGTGCAAAAGTGAGGGGGGAGAGAGAGAGCAAACGTGAGGGGGGGAAGAGAGAGAGCAAAAGAGAGGGAGAGAGACAGCAAAAGAGGGGGAGAGAGAGCAAAAGAGAGGGGGTAGAGAGCAAAAGAGAGGGGGGGAGAGAGCAAAAGAGAAGGGGGGAGAGAGAGAGCAAAAGAGAGGGGGAAGAGAGAGAGCAAAAGAGAGGGGGGAGAGAGAGAGCAAAAGAGAGGGGTAGAGAGAGAGAGAGCAAAAGAGAGGGGGAGAGTGAGAGAGCAAAAGAGAGGGGGGTTGGGAGAGAGCAAAAGAGAGGGGGGAGAGAGAGAGCAAAAGAGAGGGGGGAGAGAGAGAGCAAAAGAGAGGGGGGAGAGAGAGCAAAAGAGAGGGGGGATAGAGAGAGCAAAAGAGAGGGGAGAAAGAGAGAGCAAAAGATAGGGGAGAAAGAGAGAGCAAAAGAGAGGGGAGAAAGAGAGAGCAAAAGTGAGGGGGGATAGAGAGAGAGTGGGACCGCTGTACTGCAAAAAATGGCCTGTGTACACAGGCTTTAGGACTAGTATATATATAAGTGCATTGGAGCCCTTTGCGGTTAAGTAGATGATAACAAGTAAAATCATATTTATGCAATATTCATATTTAATAAAGTGTTAAACTGTGTATTTACTGTAAATATTTCACATTCCAATGTTCTGCACATGGGGGAATATGTTCTAAGTATTTTTAAATAGATATTCCTATATATATCTGTATATATCAATACTTATAAATAATCATGTATATATATATATCTTACCAAAACACCATCAGATATGTGTAGAAATAAGTATTTATGAAAACATAGAACAGATTCTTCTATGTGAAGAACATTGTAATGTTAAATATTCATATTTTCATGTCGGGTTAGCAAACCTGAGAATAAGCAATCGGATTTGCGTGCAAGTGGTGTTTTTCCACTTGTTTTGCTCCATTGACTTCTATAGGGTTATATAGGTTATCTCATGCGAGATTTTCTAAGTTTGACTTTTTTCGTGCACGAGCAAATGCTATTCACTTTCCACTTTACCGCTCGTAATACGAGCGGTACCTGACGCGCTAAAAAAAACTTACTTCTAGCGGAGTTAGCACTCGAGTGTGAGTGTTAAATAGCGCTCCACTTGTAATCTGGCCCTATGTATTTAAAGTAAGTTTGTTATTTAAAAAACATTTGGCGAGTTATTTTCTCTTTAGGAACACGGTTCTGTGTAAGGGATATTAATATTCCATAGAGGACAATAATGCTTTTTTAAACATTGCCCTATGTAAAACGTGTTTTTAAAAATAGACGGCTTTTTAAATATTTTTTTATAGCCGCTTCAAGTTTACACCGTATGTGTTTAGTTCTAATACCATGATCAAACTGTAGCAAATGTGTTCTATTTTAATAACATGTTTGGAATAGTGTAATAGATTGGGCTCTTTAAACTTTATTGTATAAAGAAGTCCTGAAAACAGAAAAAAGAAATTGTAAAACCAGTAGGTAGATTTAGTTTGGTTTGAACCCTCACACAGCTATACAGACCATATTACACTATTGGGACACCCTCTTTAGTTTTGTGTCATGGACCTAGGAACCACTAACCTTAGCAAAACAACTTAGGAACCACTTCATCAGCAAGACTAGACATAGGCAACCACTCCTCAGCAAGGCAGGTCCAATGAAGCACTCACCATATAGACAACCATCCATCTCAGCAAGACTGAGCCTAGGTGTTACGGTTACCCTTAGTCTCGCTGAGAGATGGACCGCTTAGTAGCCTGGATCCCTATTGCTAAAGAGGGGAGAAGCTGCTTTCCACAGTATTCTATATGAGTCTCGCAAATATAGAATAATCTCCCTTAGCTGCAGTACAGCTAGGATACCCTTCTGCCCACAAAAACGAGTCAACGCTGCGATTGAGGGTCAAAACAAGAACTCAGGACTGGGATGCCCAGCCTGCTTTTTATTAAGGTTACATGCACACAGGGCACTCCCAGGGGGAGAGGGGGGGAAGCACAAAATCCCCCATCACACATTTAGATAGAGAGCACTGTCCTTTGACAGGCCACAATAGGATTACAGTACTTAAGATAACAAGTTTACAAGTTCATCTTATCAATTAGCAGTCTGGCTCCAGAGGTGATTAGACAATAGTTTCTAAAAGCTGAAAAAAAAGAGTTAACTCTTTATGAAATGAAACTTGTTACGGTTTTCTTGGAGCCCTTCTTAGGCGCTGGCTTGCTGGTTCAGGCATTGCTGCTGGGAAATAAGCTCTTCACAACAAAATAACTAATGCTTCTGTAACATTGCTCCCTTTCTGTGGAACACTCTGGCAGACACGGTCTGACCCCTTTTCGGGGCAGACTAAGGCTGTCCAGACCGCTGGTTATGCGGGGCTGAGGTCGGTTTGTCTGGACAACCCGTCGGCGTTGCCATTCTGTTTCCCAGGTCTGTAAGTAATGGTGAAATTGAAGGTTTGCAACGATAAGCTCCAACGTAATAGCCTGCCGTTATCTCCAGAGACCCGGTTCAGCCACACCAACGGGTTATGGTCGGTGACCAGAGTGAACTCCTGACCATATAAATAGGGAGTCAATTTCTTTAATGCCCACACCAAAGCCAAACACTCCTTTTCGACCGCTGCATAGCTGACTTCGCGGGGCAGGAGCTTCCGGCTGATGTAGGCAACTGGATGCTCCCCTCCATCTTCGCCTACTTGGCTGAGGACGGCTCCCAGCCCGAACATGGAAGCATCTGTATGGACGATGAAACGTTTGTTAAGGGCTGGGGCCGCCAAGACAGGAGCGTTAATTAGAGCATTTTTGAGAGCCTGGAAAGCCGTTTCACAGTGGGGAGACCACAGGACCTGTCGAGGTAAGTTCTTCTTGGTCAAGTCAGTCAGGGGTTTGGCAAGTGTGCTGTAGTCTGTTACGAACCGTCTATAGTACCCTGCCGTGCCCAGGAAGGCTAGGACCTGAGTCTTAGTGATGGGGGTGGGCCAATTGGCGACAGCTTCTATTTTGGCCGGCTCTGGTCGCTGCTTTCCACACCCCACCCGGTGACCCAGGTACTGTACCTCGGCCATCCCAAAGTGGCATTTTTCTGGCTTCAGAGTCAGGCCAGCAGCCCGGATCTGATCCAGAACCATTCCCACATGAGCTAAGTGGTCCTCCCAGGACTCACTGTGGATCGCTATGTCGTCCAGGTAGGCGCAAGCAAAACTCTGGAAGCCATCCAGGAGCCTATCCACCAAGCGCTGGAATGTAGCTGGGGCATTCTTCATCCCAAACGGCATTACCCTAAACTGATATAAGCCGAATGGGGTGACGAATGCCGACTTGGGGATAGCCTCCGGGGCCAGGGGAATCTGCCAGTAACCTTTGCAGAGGTCAATAGTGGTCAGGTAATTTCCCCTGGCTATACGATCGAGTAGCTCGTCTACCCTGGGCATAGGGTAAGCGTCCGTCACGGTATTTTCATTGAGCCTCCGATAGTCTACGCAGAACCGGGTGGTCCCATCTTTCTTGGGCACCAAGACAACTGGGGAGGCCCAGGGACTATCGGAGGGCTCAATTACCCTGAGCTGGAGCATCTCATCGATCTCCTTCTTCATTCCTGTCCTAACTGCTTCGGGGATTCGGTACGGAGCCTGGCGCAAGGGAGCTTGTCCCGGAGTATCTACCTGGTGGGTGGTTAAAGTAGTGTACCCTGGCTTCGGGGAGAAGGTGAGGTGTTTGGACTGGAGGAGTTGGTTGAGCTGCTCCCTTTCAGTGGGGCTAAGTCGGTCCCCTATCTGAACCTGCGCCACTATACCTGGAGGCTCTTTTCTAATAGGTCTGGAATGGGTAAACTGTCGGGGTCTTCCTGAGGGGAACAACATACGGCCGTCACGTTCTCTGGTCGCTCAAAATATTCCTTGAGCATGTTTACATGGAATGTCTCTCTAAGATTGTTGTCGTGGCAGCTAGCTATCACATAAGTGGTGTCTCCCCTTTTCTCTACGATCTGGTAGGGACCCTGCCAGGACGCCTGCAATTTGTCTGTCTTCACCGGCTTAAGTACTAACAACTTTTGTCCTATGGTGAAGATTCTCTTTCGGGCCCCCCGATCGTACCATACTTTCTGTCTTCTCTGGGCCAACTGGAGATTAGCCCGCACGGATTTGGCTAATTGCTCCATTCGGTCCCTGAGTTCCAGCACGTATGGCACAATTGGGACACCGTCAGCCTCCATCTCTCCCTCCCAGTGCTCCCGGATCAGGTTTAGGGGTCCCCGTACCTTTCTTCCGTAAAGCAACTCGAAGGGAGAGAACCCTGTCGTTTCCTGGGGCACCTCCCGATAAGCAAATAGGAGGTGCGGCAGGAAGCGTTCCCAGTCTCGGTATTCCTGAGTGAACGTCTTGAGCATTTGCTTGAGGGTCCCATTGAACCTCTCACACAGCCCGTTCGTCTGGGGGTGGTATGGGGAGCTTAGGAGGGACTTAATTTTGCAAACCTGCCAGAGTTGTTGGGTCAATTCAGCCGTAAATTGGGTGCCTCGGTCGGATAGGATTTCTTTTGGAAATCCTACCCGGGAGAACACCTGTACTAGTGCATTCGCTACCGTATCCGCTTGTATGTTGGATAGGGCGACAGCCTCTGGGTACCTGGTAGCGTAGTCCACTACGGTAAGAATGTATCGCTTACCGGAGGGACTAGGGGTAGCCAGTGGTCCCACTAGGTCAATAGCAACCCGGCTGAAGGGTTCCTCTACAATGGGCATATTTACTAGCTGGGCTTTAGGGTGATCGCCTCGCCTTCCTACTCGTTGACACACATCGCAGGTGTTACAGTAAGTTCTAACGTCAGCGTGCACCCCTGGCCAAAAGAACGTGTGAGTAATGCGGTGTAGGGTACGGGTAACGGCTAGGTGGCCTGCTAAGGGGATGTCGTGGCCTATTTTGAGGATTTCTTGACGGTATTTGTGGGGCACTACCAGCTGTCGCCTACGCTGTCCCCTTTTCTCTGTCCAGCGGTATAGTTTCCCTTTTTCCCATAAGAATGTTTCGTTATCTGCCCCGCCCCCTCCGGTCTCTGCTCGTTCCCGGTACTTTTGTAAGGTCGGGTCAGTCTTAGACTCTGCCTCGAAAGCATCTGGGGTGTCCCAGGGTATGGGGCCTAACCTGTCAGGCAAGGTCGGGGTAGGTCTTACCTGTGTCTCCCGCACTGGTGAAAGCTCTCGCTCCGTCCGGGCTTGGGCCCGTGTAGTCACTGGGTCCGCCTCGTTGTTGCATACTGGAGCATAGGCAGAAGTCATGGGGCCCAAATCGTTGCCCAGTAGTACTTCGGCAGGTAAATTATCCATTAGGCCCACGTTCACAGCCCCCTTTCCCGCTCCCCAATCAAGATGCACTTTAGCTGTTGGAATTTTGTACACATCCCCCCCCGCCACTCTAACGGCCACAGTCTGTCCGGATCGCTTGTGCTCTGGCACCAAATGACTCTGTACCAGCGTGATAGTAGCCCCTGTGTCTCGCAATCCCTCGGTAGATCGCCCCTCGAGCCATACCCTCTGCCGATGGTGCTGGCGGTTATCTGAGGCAGCATATACAGGGTCTGCCTCGTGAAGCGGCCCCACATATCCCTCCATAGGGGCCTCTTGGTTAACACAGAGGGCCCGGGCCGGACGATAGGACCCAGAGGGGTAATTGTAATTCCTGGGTGTCTGGTGCGTATTAAGGGGGCAGCTAGCCATGAAATGCCCTGGTTGCTTGCATCGGTGGCAAGTCGGTCTGGGACGCTCAGAGCTGTTATTGGGTGGTCCTGAGTGTCGGACGGGCCCTGTGGGCACCAGGGCTCGGAATTCAGCACGAGGGGGTACACGGTAAACCTCTCTGGGTTCGACCCGTGCTGGAGCTCGGTAGTTCATGGGTTCGTGAAGACGGGAGTCATAATGTTCATCGGCCAATTTGGCTGCTTCTTCTAAGGTAGAAGGCCGCCTGTCTCGCAGCCATTCCTTCCCTTGCTGTTCCATGCCATTATAAAAATGTTCTAAGAGAAACAATTGTAAAATTTCCTCCCCAGTCACCGCTTTACTTCCGCTCAGCCAGTGATTTGCCTCTCTCCGCATTCGGTGCGCCCATTCCATATGGGTATCGTTAGGCTTCTTTTCCGTGCCCCGAAACTGTCGGCGATACGTGTCCGGAGTTACAGCGTACCGTCGCAACAGTGTCTCCTTAACTAGCTCATACTGTGTCACTTCCTCAGCACCCAGAGTACGAAAGGCTTCCAGGGCTCGCCCGGATAGTTTCCCAGACAATATCGTGGGCCACTCTCTGTTGGGAATCTGGTGCAGGGCACATTGCCTTTCGAAGTCCGCCAAATATTCATCAATCCCTGTCTCGCTCTCTAGGAAGGGTCGAAATGCCGCATAGGGTATCTTGGGCCTCCCAGCATTTTCGACAGGGATGATTACCTGCGGGGCTTCAGCATTGCGGTGTGCGTTTGCTAGGTTGAGTTCGTGGGCTCGAGTCTCTCGTATATCCTCGTCCGCCTCCGCCATCAACTGCTGTACCAATTCCATGGAGGGGTTTGGCCCGTATAATGAGAGCCTTTCCCGAACAATCCTGGTTTTTTCGTCACTAATCGTGGTCGGTGTTTCCGCCATTGTGAAGCTCTGATCCAGTTCGGTCAATTCTGCGATCAGCTCTCTCCTCGGCCGGTTGCTGGCGTACCCCCCTCTGCTTTCAAGTAAATCCTTTAGGGTTGTACGCTTCAATTTTTCGTAAGCGCTCTCCATCCGTTCTGTACCTCTCCTAGGAAATCCAGGAAAATCCCGCCGCTGCCGCCAAATGTTACGGTTACCCTTAGTCTCGCTGAGAGATGGACCGCTTAGTAGCCTGGATCCCTATTGCTAAAGAGGGGAGAAGCTGCTTTCCACAGTATTCTATATGAGTCTCGCAAATATAGAATAATCTCCCTTAGCTGCAGTACAGCTAGGATACCCTTCTGCCCACAAAAACGAGTCAACGCTGCGATTGAGGGTCAAAACAAGAACTCAGGACTGGGATGCCCAGCCTGCTTTTTATTAAGGTTACATGCACACAGGGCACTCCCAGGGGGAGAGGGGGGGAAGCACAAAATCCCCCATCACACATTTAGATAGAGAGCACTGTCCTTTGACAGGCCACAATAGGATTACAGTACTTAAGATAACAAGTTTACAAGTTCATCTTATCAATTAGCAGTCTGGCTCCAGAGGTGATTAGACAATAGTTTCTAAAAGCTAAAAAAAAAGAGTTAACTCTTTATGAAATGAAACTTGTTACGGTTTTCTTGGAACCCTTCTTAGGCGCTGGCTTGCTGGTTCAGGCATTGCTGCTGGGAAATAAGCTCTTCACAACAAAATAACTAATGCTTCTGTAACACTAGGCATCTGTCTGACCCAGCAACACTGGCTATAGGCAACCACCCCCCTCAGAAAGAATGAGCTTTGGGCCACCACCCACCTCAGCAAGAATGGGCTTAGTTAACTGCTAGACTAAGCAAAACTAGGCCTAATCAACTGCCAAACTCAACAAGACTGGGCCTAGTCAACAGCTTGACTAAGCAGGACTGGGCCTAGTGAACTGCCAGACTCAGCAAAACTAGACTTAGGCAGTCTCCAAGACTGGGCATCAGCAAACACTCATCTCAGTAAGACTCACATAAGGACATATTTTGGCCTTAGCCAACCAGGACAACAGGATTTAGAGGTAAATCTAATATTGAAGGGTAGTTTTATGGCATGATGCTTACCCCCCCACTTTGCTCTACAAATGATTTATGTAAACACTTTATTACAAATCAACAATTCCTGATTGCATGGGGAAAGGACTCTTACATATGTCCCTAGACTTTGTTTGTAATAAATTAATGATTCATATATGACCTAACATTGCTGGGTGGGGTATTGTGAGCCAGACGATTTCCCAATGCCTAGGGCAGCAGAAATACTAAAGGACTCTCCCATTGTATGATTGTCAGCTACGTACTGTAGTTATAGAATAAATAAGGTATGTGGATTATTGTTTCTAATCACTACATGTAGTTGTGTTTAGCACAGTGTGAAATACGTTATCTTTTATCCTACCCTGAGCAGGAAGTTTAATCTGGACAAGGCTTCCAAGAAAATATCCGCTCCTTTGTTTGAGTACTCGTATCTTCCAGCGATGAAGAAAAATAGAGTTTTTTCTAAGTTAAAGTCAAGGTGCCTGAATGGAAAATAAAAAACGAAAACATATTAATAATAATAAAATATTAACTAACATCTGAGGCTTCCTACTGTCTGGGCTACCAGAGAGAGTAGTCTATATTTATGCTTAAAAATGAGGGAGATACTGGCTGTGTTATGATTTGTAGACCCCAAGAGGGATATCTATCAAGCCGTCAACCGCAAATATGCTGGAATTCCGCAGTGTAATTGTTGCGAGCTTGATCCAACCTAGTTATCAAAGCCTACAGACCGGCAAAAATTGAAATCTGTGACGTAACATACGATCCGCCGGTCTCAATCCGACATAGATCAATGCTTACGTCATTACAGATGTTTCGAATACACATTCAGCTCTATTCGACACTCTTTCAAAGTTATCAAATAGTTAACAGGTACGCTCGCGGCTATTCCAGCCCAGCGTACCTGGTTTTCAATCCGCCACCCTGGAGGCCGCGGATGCCATAGGAATCAATGGGAGTCTGAAAGCAGCGAAAGCTTATGTTCGATGCTGCCAGATATCCCATTGATTTATATGGTAGAAAACCAGTTACGTTTACACCTAACACCCTAACATAACCCCCAAGTCTAAACACACTTAATCTGCCGCCCCCGACATTGCCGCCACCTACATAATGTTATTAACCCCTATTCCACCGCTCCCGGACCCTGCCACAATCTAAATAAAAGTATTAACCCCTATCCCGCCACCACTAAATAAACGTATTAACACCTAAACCTCTGGCCTCCCACATTACTACCACTAACTAAACCGATTAACCCCTAAACTGCCAGCCCCCCACATCATCATAAACTAAATTAAGCTATTAACCCCTAAACCTAACAAGCCGCTAATTTTAAATTAAAATTGCAACATCCCTATCTTATAATAAATTTAAACTTAGCTGTAGAATTAAAATAAAATATTTTTAAACTATTAAGTAACCTACCCTAACTATTATACTACACTTAAATTAAACTACCAATTAAATTAACTAAATTACATATTAAAAAACCCTAACCCTACTCAAATTATTGAAAATTACTATTTAACTTTATTATTATACTATTTAACCTTATTAAAAAATACATTATCAAAAATAAAAAATAATTACACCTAATCTAATAGCCCTATCAAAATAAAAAAAAACCTAGCCTACAATAATCTACCAATGGCCCTTAAAAGGACCTTTTGTGGGGCATTGCCCCAAAGAAATCAGCTCTTTTATCTGTAAAAAAAATACAAACACCCCGACAGTAAAACCCACCAAATAAAAACCCTATCTAAAAAACCTAAGCTCCCCATTGCACTGAAAAGGGCATTTGTATGGGCATTGCCCTTAAAAGGTCATTTAGCTCTTTTACTGCCCAGACCATACTCTAAAAATAAAACCCACCCAAAAAAAACTTAAATAAACCTAACACTAACCCCCGATGATCCACTTACAGTTCTTGAAGACCCGCTTGAAGGATCCATTCAGCCGGCAACAAGTCTTCATCCGGGCGGCACGAAGTCTTCATCTGGGCGGCCTCTTCCATCTTCATCCAGACGGCATCTTCTATCTTCATCCATTCGGCGCGGAGCGGGTCCATCCTGAAGATATCCAGTGCGGAGCTCCTCTTCAATACGGTTGCCGCCTTAAGCTGGAACTTGAATGCAAGTGACATCATCCAAGATGGCGTCCCTTGCATTCCTATTGGCTGAAAGGTTCCAATCAGCTAATAGGATTAGAGCTGATAAAATCCTATTGGCTGTTCCAATCAGCCAATAGGATTTGAGCAGCTCTCATCCTATTGGCTGTTCCAATCAGCCAATAGGATGAGAGCTCAATTTCCTTTTAAGGGCCATTGGTAGTTTATTGTAGGCTAGGGTTTTTTTATTTGGGGGGGCTTTTTTTATTTTGATAGGGCTATTAGATTAGGTGTAATTCTTTTTTATTTTTGATACTGTGTTATATTTTTTCCGTAATTTAGTGATTTTTATTTTTGTAACACCGTTTATTTTTTTTTGTAATTTATTAATTTTTAATAAGGTTAAATAGTATATTTATATAATTTGAGTAGGGTTAGGGTTTTTTAATATGTAATTTAGTTAATTTAATTGGTAGTTTAATTTAAGTGTAGTATAATAGTTAGGGTAGGTTAACTAATAGTTTAAAAATAGTTTATTTTAATTCTACAGCTAAGTTTAAATTTTTTTTAAGATAGGGATGTTGTAATTTTAATTTACTGTTAGCGGATTGTTAGGTTTAGGGGTTAATAGCTTAATTTAGTTTATGGCGATGTGGGGGCTGGCGGTTTAGGGGTTAATAGGTTTAGTTAGTGGTAGTGATGTGGGAGGCCAGAGGTTTAGGGGTTAATATGTTTATTTAGTTGCGGTGGGGTCCGGGAGCGGCGGGATGGGGTTAAACATTTTAGTATAGTGGCGGCGTTTAGTGACAGGGTATAAATAAAGTTGGTAAAAAGGCGAATAGATGCGAGATCGATGACTGTTAGTTAACAACAGTCCGATGCTCATTGCCCCATACTTGGCTTTTTTTATAAATATGGAGATTGTATTCAGGTCCGCGGCCGCGATGTTAGGCGAGGTATTTGTGCCGTTGAATTCAACAAAGTTGACGGCTTGATAGATATCCCCCCCAAATGTGATTTTATTCCAGTTATGCATTTAATGGAAATGTTTGTATAAGCTGCAATAAATTTGCTATGGGGACGTTTTGGGAACAGTCAGTCTTGTGGACCAGTAGTGTTAGTGGATTGTACATACTACAGTTTCATATTAAATGTCTGAGGATGGTGTTTTGTATATTGCAGAGATTACAAGTTCTAATGTGGGGTTGCTGCCTTTTTATTGGCTGAGATAGACCTTACTACATCAGTCGATGCCAACCTACAAAATCAGCAGAATAACAGTGTGGTGTATACTGACATTTAATTTTTACATGGAGCAAATGCTTCGATATGTGCAGCAGAATACGAGAATATCCAGTAAATAATCATAAAGAAATAAAAACACAACTGGAATTAACATGATTAACAAATGTGGTTAGGAGGAGAAAAACTAAACTTAAAGAACCACAGCTCTCCAATTCATCACAGGTAAGTTATAAAATATTGGCCAGTGCTTTCGATTGTGGTAAATGTAATTTAATGAAGAAATAGGGATAAAACACCCTATGGAGATGCGCTAAGGGAAATCCAAAAACGTTCAAGTCAGAGGCAGCTCTCCCCAGGAGAATGAATCAGAAGACGATCCTGTAGAAAGGAATAGGAAGACGTCACATAGGGTAATATTGTCAGACCATAAAGCCTATACAGTAAGAAAAATGGAAACTTACAAACGAGGAGGCACTTCAGAATGCCAAGTATCGCAGGCCGGGACCTTATCGTCGCCCGACAGACAGTACACACCGGTGAACACCAACCAGTCACGAGGGGGATGTACGGACAATCCGGAACACGCAGGAACCAACACCTCCAAAGCAAGGCTCCAATCGTCAGTGCCGGTGAAAGGGGTGTGTTGAGATGGAACAATGACGTCACCCAAAAGCCACTCGCTCCCTTCGGCAAGTAGATAATATATTGAGGGGTGAAATGAAGTCCAAACACAACGGCAGGGATATAGAAGATTGTAAAAGTTTATTAAAATATATAAAAAGCGTCAGCAACGCGTTTCTTGGCTACACAGACCCGTTTCATCAGGCTGTATACAACACGCTCAACCCCTGCTCTATTAATACCTCCCTCTCACCAATCAGAATGGACAAATCAGTATACTTCCATATTCAAACAATTGATGTAGTAGAAAACAATATCTTAACCCTTGATGTCAATAAACAAATACAGACATAATAATATATTTGGATGTACATAAAAAAACATTAAATTATTTAATCTATGCAATGATTATAATACAATAGATAACAAAATCGTAAACAATTGATATGATGGAAAACAATATCTCAACCCTTAAATGTCAGAAAACAATAACAAATATAGTATACATTTAAGTATATAAAAACATTAAAATATTTCATCTATACAATGATTTAAATACAATTAATCACAATCATGGACTATATACTAAATACTAGTGTATCCGGATTGGCCGTACGTCCCCCTCGTGACTGGTTGGCGTTCACCAGTCTGTCGGGCGACGATAAGGTCCCGGCCTGCGATACTTGGCATTCTGAAGTGCCTCCTCGTTTGTAAGTTTCCACTTGTCTTACTGTATAGGCTTTATGGTCTGACAATATTACCCTA
Organism: Bombina bombina; assembly: GCF_027579735.1. NCBI lineage: Eukaryota > Metazoa > Chordata > Amphibia > Anura > Bombinatoridae > Bombina > Bombina bombina. The sequence continues at coordinate 1,140,548,914 of NC_069504.1, read as the reverse complement.
TGTGGCGCCTTCCTATTCCTTTCTAAAGGATCGTCTTCTAAATGTAATTTATCAGCGTGTTTATGGAGTTTGTGCGAATAACCCCACGTGCTAAATGTCTGTCTTATGTAAAAAGAGATCAACAGCTGCTTACAACAGTTGCACCATGAATGTGTGTTACTGTATCAGCTAATTACGTCTCTGTGTAACAAAGACAATACCCATAGAAGTGTCCGCGAATGAATTCCTGGATTCTAGCCTTATACATTGCATGCAGATTCTGGAATTCATGCATTGCAGAGAATTTCTTTATATTCAAGCCATTTGGAGTAATGACATCTGAAAAAAAGAAAACAGAAATATGGTCTAAATATATTTTATTTACAGTAATCTGAGAAATTATTTTAGCAGTGTAATTTGTTACTAATTGTCTTGTTGCGTTACACTGGTATAATACAGCATATTATATATACTGTACATGTATAGTGGGTATAAAAATCTAATCACACAAATATTTCATACATTTAAAGTTACACAAAATTCTGATTTCCCGGAGGGGTGGCTTTAACCGTTTTGCTCCTTCCCTAAACTCATTTAGGGTAGCAAACCCGTTGTATACAGCACCAATAACCTGCAGCTGGACGTACCGTTCATCCTGAGGTGGGGGGAGTCTCTAACAGAGCCCCTATCCCCTTTTGTTTGTGCGAGAGGAACAAGCGATGCCTCATATGGAAGCGCAGCCTCCACTCTTTCTGTCACTTGCCATCTACTAAGAAAAGGGAGGGATAGGAACTCCAGTAGAGTCCCCCCTCTCACAGCAATCACCTGCATGTTACCTCTCAGAGCAAAATACATAGACTGGGGGCTGAGATTTCCTCTGTCCCAGACTCATCACCTGCATGTTACCTCTCAGAGCATAATACATAGACTGGGGGCTGAGATTTCCTCTGTCCCAGACTTATCACCTGCATGTTACCTCTCAGAGCAGAATACATAGACTGGGGGCTGAGATTTCCTCTGTCCCAGACTTATCACCTGCATGTTACCTCTCAGAGCAGAATACATAGACTGGGGCTGAGATATCCTCTGTCCCAGACTTATCACCTGCATGTTACCTCTCAGAGCAGAATACATAGACTGGGGCTGAGATATCCTCTGTCCCAGACTTATCACCTGCATGTTACCTCTCAGCGCAGAATAAATAGACTGGGGGCTGAGATATCCTCTGTCCCAGACTTATCACCTGCATGTTACCTCTCAGAGCAGAATAAATAGACTGGGGGCTGAGATTTCCTCTGTCCCAGACTCATCACCTGCATGTTACCTCTCAGAGCAGAATAAATAGACTGGGGGCTGAGATATCCTCTGTCCCAGACTTATCACCTGCATGTTACCTCTCAGAGCAGAATAAATAGACTGGGGGCTGAGATATCCTCTGCCCCAGACTTATCACCTGCATGTTACCTCTCAGAGCAGAATACATAGACTGGGGGCTGAGATATCCTCCCCCCAGACTTATCACCTGCATGTTACCTCTCAGAGCAGAATACATAGACTGGGGGCTGAGATATCCCACGCCCTAGACTTATCACCTGCATGTTACCTCTCAGAGCAGAATACATAGACTGGGGGCTGAGATATCCCACGCCCTAGACTTATCACCTGCATGTTACCTCTCAGAGCAGAATAAATAGACTGGGGGCTGAGATATCCTCTGCCCCAGACTTATCACCTGCATGTTACCTCTCAGAGCAGAATACATAGACTGGGGGCTGAGATATCCTCCTACCAGACTTATCACCTGCATGTTACCTCTCAGAGCAGAATACATAGACTGGGGGCTGAGATATCCCACGCCCTAGACTTATCACCTGCATGTTACCTCTCAGAGCAGAATACATAGACTGGGGGCTGAGATATCCCACGCCCTAGACTTATCACCTGCATGTTACCTCTCAGAGCAGAATAAATAGACTGGGGGCTGATATCCTCTGTCCCAGACTTATCACCTGCATGTTACCTCTCAGAGCAAAATACATAGACTGGGGGCTGAGATATCCTCCCCCCAGACTTATCACCTGCATGTTACCTCTCAGAGCAGAATAAATAGACTGGGGACTGAGATATCCTCTGTCCCAGACTTATCACCTGCATGTTACCTCTCAGAGCAGAATAAATAGACTTGGGGCTGAGATATCCTCTGTCCCAGACTTATCACCTGCATGTTACCTCTCAGAGCAAAATACATAGACTGGGGGCTGAGATATCCTCCCCCCAGACTTATCACCTGCATGTTACCTCTCAGAGCAGAATAAATAGACTGGGGACTGAGATATCCTCTGTCCCAGACTTATCACCTGCATGTTACCTCTCAGAGCAGAATAAATAGACTGGGGGCTGAGATATCCTCTGTCCCAGACTTATCACCTGCATGTTACCTCTCAGAGCAAAATACATAGACTGAGGGCTGAGATATCCTCTGTCCCAGACTTATCACCTGCATGTTACCTCTCAGAGCAAAATACATAGACTGGGGGCTGAGATATACTCCCCCCAGACTTATCACCTGCATGTTACCTCTCAGAGCAAAATACATAGACTGGGGACTGAGATATCCTCTGTCCCAGACTTATCACCTGCATGTTACCTCTCAGAGCAGAATAAATAGACTGGGGGCTGAGATATCCTCTGTCCCAGACTTATCACCTGCATGTTACCTCTCAGAGTAGAATAAATAGACTGGGGGCTGAGATATCCTCCCCCCCAGACTTATCACCTGCATGTTACCTCTCAGATCAGAATACATAGACTGGAGGCTGAGATATCCTCCCCCCCAGACTTATCACCTGCATGTTACCTCTCAGAGCAGAATAAATAGACTGGGGGCTGAGATATCCTCTGCCGCAGACTTATCACCTGCATGTTACCTCTCAGAGCAGAATACATAGACTGGGGGCTGAGATATCATCTGTCCAAGACTTATCACCTGCATGTTACCTCTCAGAGCAGAATAAATAGACTGGGGCTGAGATATCCTCTGCCCCAGACTTATCACCTGCATGTTACCTCTCAGAGCAGAATAAATAGACTGGGGGCTGAGATATCCTCTGTCCCAGACTTATCACCTGCATGTTACCTCTCAGAGCAGAATAAATAGACTGGGGACTGAGATATCCTCTGTCCCAGACTTATCACCTGCATGTTACCTCTCAGAGCAGAATAAATAGACTTGGGGCTGAGATATCCTCTGTCCCAGACTTATCACCTGCATGTTACCTCTCAGAGCAAAATACATAGACTGGGGGCTGAGATATCCTCCCCCCAGACTTATCACCTGCATGTTACCTCTCAGAGCAGAATAAATAGACTGGGGGCTGAGATATCCTCTGCCCCAGACTTATCACCTGCATGTTACCTCTCAGAGCAGAATAAATAGACTGGGGGCTGAGATATCCTCTGCCCCAGACTTATCACCTGCATGTTACCTCTCAGAGCAGAATAAATAGACTGGGGGCTGAGATATCCTCTGTCCCAGACTTATCACCTGCATGTTACCTCTCAGAGCAGAATAAATAGACTGGGGGCTGAGATATCCTCTGCCCCAGACTTATCACCTGCATGTTACCTCTCAGAGCAGAATACATAGACTGGGGGCTGAGATATCCCACGCCCTAGACTTATCACCTGCATGTTACCTCTCAGAGCAGAATAAATAGACTGGGGCTGAGATATCCTCTGTCCCAGACTTATCACCTGCATGTTACCTCTCAGAGCAGAATAAATAGACTGGGGACTGAGATATCCTCTGTCCCAGACTTATCACCTGCATGTTACCTCTCAGAGCAGAATACATAGACTGGGGGCTGAGATATCCTCTGTCCCAGACTTATCACCTGCATGTTACCTCTCAGAGCAGAATAAATAGACTGGGGCTGAGATATCCTCTGTCCCAGACTTATCACCTGCATGTTACCTCTCAGAGCAGAATACATAGACTGGGGGCTGAGATATCCTCTGCCCCAGACTTATCACCTGCATGTTACCTCTCAGAGCAGAATACATAGACTGGGGGCTGAGATATCCTCTGTCCCAGACTTATCACCTGCATGTTACCTCTCAGAGCAGAATAAATAGACTGGGGGCTGAGATATCCTCTGTCCCAGACTTATCACCTGCATGTTACCTCTCAGAGCAGAATAAATAGACTGGGGGCTGAGATATCCTCTGTCCCAGACTTATCACCTACATGTTACCTCTCAGAGCAGAATAAATAGACTGGGGGCTGAGATATCCTCTGCCCCAGACTCATCACCTGCATGTTACCTCTCAGAGCAGAATACATAGACTGGGGGCTGAGATATCCTCCCCCAAGACGTATCACCTGCATGTTACCTCTCAGAGCAGAAGACATATACTGGGGACTGAGATATCCTCCCCCCAGACTTATCACCTGCATGTTACCTCTCAGAGCAGAATAAATAGACTGGGGGCTGAGATATCCTCTGTCCCAGACTTATCACCTGCATGTTACCTCTCAGAGCAGAAGAAATAGACTGGGGGCTGAGATATCCTCTGTCCCAGACTTATCACCTGCATGTTACCTCTCAGAGCAGAATACATAGACTGGGGGCTGAGATATCCTCTGTCCCAGACTTATCACCTGCATGTTACCTCTCAGAGCAGAAGAAATATACTGGGGACTGAGATATCCTCTGTCCCAGACTTATCACCTGCATGTTACCTCTCAGAGCAGAATAAATAGACTGGGGGCTGAGATATCCTCTGCCCCAGACTTATCACCTGCATGTTACCTTTCAGAGCAGAATAAATAGACTGGGGGCTGAGATATCCTCTGTCCCAGACTTATCACCTGCATGTTACCTCTCAGAGCAGAATACATAGACCGGGGGCTGAGATATCCTCTGCCCCAGACTTATCACCTGCATGTTACCTCTCAGAGTAGAATACATAGACGGGGGGCTGAGATATCCTCTGTCCCATATTTATCACCTGCATGTTACGTCTCAGAGCAGAATAAATAGACTGGGGTCTGAGATATCTTCTGTCCCAGACTTATCACCTGCATGTTACCTCTCAGAGCAGAATACATAGACTGGGGGCTGAGATATCCTCTGTCCCAGACTTATCACCTGCATGTTACCTCTCAGAGCAGAATACATAGACTGGGGGCTGAGATATCTGCTGCCCCAGACTTATCACCTGCATGTTACGTCTCAGAGCAGAATAAATAGACTGGGGGCTGAGATATCTTCTGTCCCAGACTTATCACCTGCATGTTACCTCTCAGAGCAGAATACATAGACTGGGGGCTGAGATATCCTCTGTCCCAGACTTATCACCTGCATGTTACGTCTCAGAGCAGAATAAATAGACTGGGGGCTGAGATATCTTCTGTCCCAGACTTATCACCTGCATGTTACCTCTCAGAGCAGAATAAATAAACTGGGGGCTGAGATATCCTCCACCCCAGACTTATCTCCTAGAATTGCCTGCTTCAGCAGGGCAATCTTGCCCTCTTGTGATTTCTCTGCATGCACTGGTGGTGACATCAGAGGCTGTTCTAGAAGCTATTGGGAAGGAGACTGCAATCTATTCCCCATCTGCAGTGTGTGGGGTTCCCAGAATGTGATTTGGAAGGGAGACCCCAGGATGACCACAGGTTGTCATGTGCATATAGGGGTTTAAAGTAAAAAGCAAGAGACTCTTCTTTCAAGTGAGCAATGGCACAATCTTCTAGCTAACAAACAATGTCCTCCAGCTTTTCAAAATTTAAAAAACAGACCTTTATTTAGCAAACAAAGTGAAAGTAGCAACGTTTCAGCTAATCCATGCCCTTAGTCATGCTGACTATACTTCATGACAGCTCAGGGGATGTATCAGCATGACTAAGCAACAAAACAGAAGGCCAGATGGAATCTGACATCCAGATGTTAATGTGTTCTAGACTTTCAACAAGCAATAAAAGATACTTTCAACTTCTACTAATATGCGGGTAAAAATAATAGCACTTTCGGTATAATGAGCCATGTTAGTGCACACATTCATAATCTAGACCTATGAATTTAACCCCTGCAATGGAATTAAACACATAATTAAAGTAGATCTAAAGCAGCTGTGCCCTACTGGGAGTTTGTTAAATACATCTGGTGAGCCAAGGGCAATCAGTAAAGCATTGCTGCTGCTGAGCCTACCTAGATATGCTTTTCTACAAAGGATACCAAGTTTATGTGACTACAGAAGTATCTTTATATTGCACCCTCTGTTCAGGGAATGTTTAACCCTTTATTGGTAAATATTCTGTACCTAAGGATTATGGTGAAACACATAAAACACAGGGTAACCAGTGACAATTACAGAAGCCGCACCTGCCTTCCTTTTCAGCATATGTTCAGCTTCAATGCCGGTGATCTGGGACACAGTGGTGAACACGTGTGCGCAGTGCACTGACGCACGCTCCATGCAGTAACGATGGTAAATCTGTCGCTCTCCAGCTTCTCTGTCAATGTCAAACTGTTAAACAGAAAAGTACAATTTGTTAAATGAACATTAAAGCATTGTTTGCTGCATCTAAAAAAGTGTTTGAAAATGGATTAGGTCTTGCTAGGTCATTTCCAGAGAAGCTATGCACTACTGAGAGCTAGCTGAGCACATCTGATGAGCCAATGACTAGATGCATATATATGCAGCAACCAATCAGCAGCTAGGTCCTAGTAGTGCATTTCTGCTACTGGGCCTACCTAGATATGCTTTTCAACAAAGGATACCAAAAAACAAAATACATTTAATAATTGAATTGAACTAAAAAGCCTTGTAAAATATCATGCGCTACCTGAACCATAAAAGTTTCATTTTTACTTTCACGTCCCTTTAACAACGTAATAAAAAGTATATAGCAAAAAATCTCATATTCCTAATGTAAATGTGTTCATATCTATTATTACTAATCTGTCCCTTTAGTAGTAAATAATACAACCAGTAGCAGTTATTTAAGCTCCAGCAAAGCGATTCATTGCAGCCCCAAACCTCAACAGGAGTCAACTGCCCTAAATGTGCCAAGTGATCTAATCTAGTGCCACCTATACTAGTGAGAGGTAAGTGAAGAAGAAGGGGTCTGTACGTCACCCCCTGCTGCCCTAAATGTGCCAAGTGATCTAATCTAGCGCCACCTATACTAGTGAGAGGTAAGTGAAGAAGAAGGGGTCTGTACGTCACCCCCTGCTGCCCTAAATGTGCCAAGTGATCTAATCTAGTGCCACCTATACTAGTGAGAGGTAAGTGAAGAAGAAGGCGTCTGTAACGTCACCCCCTGCTGCCCTAAATGTGCCAAGTGATCTAATCTAGCTCCACCTATACTAGTGAGAGGTAAGTGAAGAAGGCGCCTGTAACGTCACCCCCTGTATCCCTAAATGTGCCAAGTGATCTAATCTAGCTCCACCTAAACTAGTGAGAGGTAAGTGAAGAAGAAGGCGCCTGTAACGTCACCCCCTGAATCCCTAAATGTGCCAAGTGATCTAATCTAGTGCCACCTATACTAGTGAGAGGTAAGTGAAGAAGGCGCCTGTAACATCACCCCCTGCTGCCCTAAATGTGCCAAGTGATCTAATCTAGTGCCACCTATACTAGTGAGAGGTAAGTGAAGAAGAAGGGGTCTGTACGTCACCCCCTGCTGCCCTAAATGTGCCAAGTGATCTAATCTAGCGCCACCTATACTAGTGAGAGGTAAGTGAAGAAGAAGGGGTCTGTACGTCACCCCCTGCTGCCCTAAATGTGCCAAGTGATCTAATCTAGTGCCACCTATACTAGTGAGAGGTAAGTGAAGAAGAAGGCGTCTGTAACGTCACCCCCTGCTGCCCTAAATGTGCCAAGTGATCTAATCTAGCTCCACCTATACTAGTGAGAGGTAAGTGAAGAAGGCGCCTGTAACGTCACCCCCTGTATCCCTAAATGTGCCAAGTGATCTAATCTAGCTCCACCTAAACTAGTGAGAGGTAAGTGAAGAAGAAGGCGCCTGTAACGTCACCCCCTGAATCCCTAAATGTGCCAAGTGATCTAATCTAGTGCCACCTATACTAGTGAGAGGTAAGTGAAGAAGGCGCCTGTAACATCACCCCCTGCTGCCCTAAATGTGCCAAGTGATCTAATCTAGTGCCACCTATACTAGTGAGAGGTAAGTGAAGAAGAAGGCGCCTGTAACGTCACCCCCTGCTCCCCTAAATGTGCCAAGTGATCTAATCTAGCTCCACCTATACTAGTGAGGGTAAGTGAAGAAGAAGGCGCCTGTAACGTCACCCCCTGCTGCCCTAAATGTGCCAAGTGATCTAATCTAGCTCCACTTATACTAGTGAGAGGTAAGCGAAGAAGAAGGCGCCTGTAACGTCACCCCCTGCTGCCCTAAATGTGCCAAGTGATCTAATCTAGCTCCACCTATACTAGTGAGAGGTAAGTGAAGAAGAAGGCGCCTGTACGTCACCCCCTGCTGCCCTAAATGTGCCAAGTGATCTAATCTAGTGCCACCTATACTAGTGAGAGGTAAGTAAAGAAGAAGACGCCTGTAACGTCACCCCCTGTATCCCTAAATGTGCCAAGTGATCTAATCTAGCTCCACCTATACTAGTGAGAGGTAAGCGAAGAAGAAGGCGCCTGTAACGTCACCCCCTGTATCCCTAAATGTGCCAAGTGATCTAATCTAGCACCACCTATACTAGTGAGAGGTAAGTGAAGAAGAAGGCGCCTGTAACGTCACCCCCTGCTGCCCAAAATGTGCCAAGTGATCTAATCTAGCGCCACCTATACTAGTGAGAGGTAAGTGAAGAAAAATGTGCCTGTAACGTCACCCCCTGTATCCCTAAATGTGCCAAGTGATCTAATCTAGTGCCACCTATACTAGTGAGAGGTAAGTGAAGAAGAATGTGCCTGTAACGTCACCCCCTGCTGCCCTAAATGTGCCAAGTTATCTAATCTAGTGCCACCTATACTAGTGAGAGGTAAGTGAAGAAGAAGGTCCCTGTAATGTCACCCCCTGCTGCCCTAAATGTGCCAAGTTATCTAATCTAGTGCCACCTATACTAGTGAGAGGTAAGTGAAGAAGAAGGTCCCTGTAATGTCACCCCCTGCTGCCCTAAATGTGCCAAGTGATCTAATCTAGCGCCACCTATACTAGTGAGAGGTAAGTGAAGAAGAATGTGCCTGTAACGTCACCCCCTCTATCCCTAAATGTGCCAAGTGATCTAATCTAGCTCCACCTATACTAGTGGGAGGTAAGTGAAGAAGAAGGCGCCTATAAAGTCACCCCCTGCGGCCCTAAATGTGCCAAGTGATCTAATCTAGCGCCACCTATACTAGCGAGAGGTAAGTGAAGAAGGCGCCTGTAACGTCACCCCCTGTATCCCTAAATGTGCCAAGTGATCTAATCTAGCGCCACCTATACTAGTGAGAGGTAAGTGAAGAAGAAGGCGCCTGTATGTCACCCCCTGCTGCAGTAAATGTGCCAAGTGATCTAATCTAGCGCCACCTATACTAGTGAGAGGTAAGTGAAGAAGAAGGCGCCTGTATGTCACCCCCTGCTGCAGTAAATGTGCCAAGTGATCTAATCTAGCGCCACCTATACTAGCGAGAGGTAAGTGAAGAAGGCGCCTGTAACGTCACCCCTTTATCCCTAAATGTGCCAAGTGATCTAATCTAGCTCCACCTATACTAGTGAGAGGTAAGTGAAGAAGAATGTGCCTGTAACGTCACCCCCTGTATCCCTAAAGGTGCCAAGTGATCTAATCTAGCGCCACCTATACTAGTGAGAGGTAAGTGAAGAAGAAGGCGCCTGTAACGTCACCCCCTGTATCCCTAAATGTGCCAAGTGATCTAATCTAGTGCCACCTATACTAGTGAGAGGTAAGTGAAGAAGAAGGCGCCTGTAACGTCACCCCCTGCTGCCCAAAATGTGCCAAGTGATCTAATCTAGCTCCACCTATACTAGTGAGAGGTAAGTGAAGAAGAATGTGCCTGTAACGTCACCCCCTGTATCCCTAAATGTGCCAAGTGATCTAATCTAGCGCCACCTATACTAGTGAGAGGTAAGTGAAGAAGAAGGCGTCTGTAACATCACCCCCTGCTGCCCTAAATGTGCCAAGTGATCTAATCTAGTGCCACCTATACTAGTGAGAGGTAAGTGAAGAAGAAGGTCCCTGTAATGTCACCCCCTGCTGCCCTAAATGTGCCAAGTGATCTAATCTAGCGCCACCTATACTAGTGAGAGGTAAGTGAAGAAGAAGGCGCCTGTAACGTCACCCCCTGTAATCCTAAATGTGCCAAGTGATCTAATCTAGCGCCACCTATACTAGTGAGAGGTAAGTGAAGAAGAAGGCGCCTGTAACGTCACCCCCTGTATCCCTAAATGTGCCAAGTGATCTAATCTAGCGCCACCTATACTAGTGAGAGGTAAGTGAAGAAGGCGCCTGTAACGTCACCCCCTGTATCCCTAAATGTGCCAAGTGATCTAATCTAGTGCCACCTATACTAGTGAGAGGTAAGTGAAGAAGAAGGCGCCTGTAACGTCACCCCCTGTATCCCTAAATGTGCCAAGTGATCTAATCTAGCGCCACCTATACTAGTGAGAGGTAAGTGAAGAAGGCGCCTGTAACGTCACCCCCTGTATCCCTAAATGTGCCAAGTGATCTAATCTAGCGCCACCTATACTAGTGAGAGGTAAGTGAAGAAGAATGGGGTCTGTAAAGTCACCCCCTGCGGCCCTAAATGTGCCAAGTGATCTAATCTAGCGCCACCTATACTAGTGAGAGGTAAGTGAAGAAGAAGGGGTCTGTACGTCACCCCCTGTATCCCTAAATGTGCCAAGTGATCTAATCTAGCGCCACCTATACTAGTGAGAGGTAAGTGAAGAAGAAGGCGCCTGTATGTCACCCCCTGCTGCAGTAAATGTGCCAAGTGATCTAATCTAGCGCCACCTATACTAGTGAGAGGTAAGTGAAGAAGTCGCCTGTAACGTCACCCCTGTATCCCTAAATGTGCCAAGTGATCTAATCTAGCTCCACCTATACTAGTGAGAGGTAAGTGAAGAAGGCGCCTGTAACGTCACCCCCTGTATCCCTAAATGTGCCAAGTGATCTAATCTAGCGCCACCTATACTAGTGAGAGGTAAGTGAAGAAGAAGGCGCCTGTAACGTCACCCCCTGTATCCCTAAATGTGCCAAGTGATCTAATCTAGCGCCACCTATACTAGTGAGAGGTAAGTGAAGAAGAAGGCGCCTGTAACGTCACCCCCTGCTGCCCTAAATGTGCCAAGTGATCTAATCTAGCGCCACCTATACTAGTGAGAGGTAAGTGAAGAAGGCGCCTGTAACGTCACCCCTGTATCCCTAAATGTGCCAAGTGATCTAATCTAGCGCCACCTATACTAGTGAGAGGTAAGTGAAGAAGGCGCCTGTAACGTCACCCCCTGTATCCCTAAATGTGCCAAGTGATCTAATGTAGTGCCACCTATACTAGTGAGAGGTAAGTGAAGAAGAAGGCGCCTGTACGTCACCCCCTGCTGCCCTAAATGTGCCAAGTGATCTAATCTAGCTCCACCTATACTAGTGAGAGGTAAGTGAAGAAGAAGGTGCCTGTAACGTCACCCCCTGCTGCAGTAAATGTGCCAAGTGATCTAATCTAGCGCCACCTATACTAGTGAGAGGTAAGTGAAGAAGAAGGCGCCTGTACGTCACCCCCTGCTGCCCTAAATGTGCCAAGTGATCTAATCTAGCTCCACCTATACTAGTGAGAGGTAAGTGAAGAAGAAGGCGCCTGTAACGTCACCCCCTGCTGCAGTAAATGTGCCAAGTGATCTAATCTAGCTCCACCTATACTAGTGAGAGGTAAGTGAAGAAGGGACCTGTACGTCAACCCCTGCTGCCCTAAATGTGCCAAGTGATCTAATCTAGTGCCACCTATACTAGTGAGAGGTAAGTGAAGAAGAAGGCGCCTGTACGTCACCCCCTGCTGCCCTAAATGTGCCAAGTGATCTAATCTAGCTCCACCTATACTAGTGAGAGGTAAGTGAAGAAGAAGGCGCCTGTAACGTCACCCCCTGCTGCAGTAAATGTGCCAAGTGATCTAATCTAGCTCCACCTATACTAGTGAGAGGTAAGTGAAGAAGGGACCTGTACGTCAACCCCTGCTGCCCTAAATGTGCCAAGTGATCTAATCTAGTGCCACCTATACTAGTGAGAGGTAAGTGAAGAAGAAGGTGCCTGTAATGTCACTCCCTGTATCCCTGGCGCATGTTATATTTAGCTCTCTTCACCCCATATTTAATGGGTTAGAACTTCTACATAATGCTCAGTGTCTCTGTAACTTAGTACAACTCAGATCACATGGATCAGATTGCAATAAAGACTTGTGTTGAAGACTTCCATGTGATCTGGCTGTAAATATATAGGGGCGGATTACAAGTGGCACGCTAATGACAGTGCAGGACGCAACAACAATAACATTAGCGCCACTTGATATTACATGTCCATGGTAAATAGCGTTTACAAGAGAACGGTTAGCGCAGGGGCGACATCGCTCTAGAGCAACCTACACTTTCAGTGGATAAGGCAAACACAACTGGTATTACAGGTTGAAAATGAATGCCAAAACTGCATTAAAATATTTAGCGTCACTAAAGACCTGAAGTAAAGTGTTAGGGTTAAAAAAAAAGTTTCACAAAACACATCAAAAACACATTACAATAAAGTATAACACTCATATATACACACTTTGTAGATAAAAATATATAATTATAATAATAATAAAACGTTCTTAAAAGGGTTAATAAAAGGGTTAATAGTGGTATGTTATTTGGCAAAGTGTTTGAATAGAAAGAGCTCCAATATAAACAACTTTTGTTGTTTAAAAACTGTGATATATGGTGAATAATGTGATTTCTAATAATAATGATCCGCTGTTTGTGCTTACACACGACACTGCTTACAACTAAATACTAATACTGATGTTATTAATAATAATAATAATAATAATACAGATGTATGTGCTTACACATGACACTGCTTACAACTAAATACTAATACTGATGTTATTAATAATAATAATAATAATAATACAGATGTTTGTGCTTACACATGACACTGCTTACAACTAAATACTAATACTGATGTTATTAATAATAATAATAATAATACAGATGTATGTGCTTACACACGACACTGCTTACAACTAAATACTAATACTGATGTTATTAATAATAATAATAATAATACAGATGTATGTGCTTACACACGACACTGCTTACAAGTAAATACTAATACTGATGTTATTATTAATAATAATAATAATAATAATAATACAGATGTATGTGCTTACACACGACACTGCTTACAACTAAATACTAATACTGATGTTATTAATAATAATAATAATAATAATACAGATGTATGTGCTTACACATGACACTGCTTACAACTAAATACTAATACTGATGTTATTAATAATAATAATAATACAGATGTATGTGCTTACACACGACACTGCTTACAAGTAAATACTAATACTGATGTTATTAATAATAATAATAATAATACTACAGATGTATGTGCTTACACATGACACTGCTTACACGTAAATATTATTACTGATAATAATAATAATAATAATACAGATGTATGTGCTTACACACAACACTGCTTACACGCAAATACTAATACTGATGTTATTAATAATAATAATAATAATAATACAGATGTATGTGCTTACACACGACACTGCTTACAACTAAATACTAATACTGATGTTATTAACAATAATAATAATAATACAAATGTATGTGCTTACACATGACACTACTTACAAGTAAATACTAATACTGATGTTATTAACAATAATAATAATAATACAGATGTATGTGCTTACACATGACACTGCTTACAAGTAAATACTAATACTGATGTTAATAATAATAATAATAATAATAATAATACAGATGTATGTGCTTACACACAACACTGCTTACAAGTAAATACTAATACTGATGTTATTAATAATAATAATAATAATAATAATAATACAGATGTACTGTATGTGCTTACACACAACGCTGCTTACAAGTAAATACTAATACTGATGTTATTATTAATAATAATAATACAAATGTATGTGCTTACACATGACACTACTTACAAGTAAATACTAATACTGATGTTATTAATAATAATAATAATAATAATAATACAGATGTATGTGCTTAATCATGACACTGCTTACAACTAAATACTTATACTGATGTTATTAATAATAATAAAAATGTTATAACTAATAATACATAATATACAATTAACATTATTATTATTATTATTATTATTATTATTATTAATAATAATAATAATAATAATATTGTTATAACAAATAATAATAGTAATATTGTTTAAACTAATAATAATAATTGTGTAACTAATAATAATAATAATATTAATAATAATGTTTATGATCATTCCTGATTACTTATAATACTTTTACGCACTCAGTAGCATAAACAAATATTTTATGATCTCTTGTTGTTATCATTGTTGGTGATAAATAAAACATATTTATTTGCATATATATATATATTGCTATTATTTCAGTGTTAGCACTTATAATATAAACAAAAGCAGATATGGTTCGCTGATACTTTTTAGCACAAACTGAAGATAAATTAGAACGGCTGATACACGTTGACTAGAAGGTTTGTATCTGGGAAAAACAAAAGGAGTTTGACATTTGGTAATAATACAACAAATAACAGACATTGTTCCAGCCTTTTGTTGATATTTTGTTGCATGTTAAAGCACTTTTTGACAAATGTTAACATTTCTCTGAAGTCAGCTGTTCTAATGAGACTTGCTGGTCTTGAGAAGGTCACAGAAGCCCAAAGGCCAGGAGAGGAGCGTGGGCAGACTCACTCTAACTGAGGGATCAGAACTGGCGGCCGTCAGGGATTCTACAACTGCGCCTGTACGGCTGCGAAGGTCAGACATCTGCCTAATAGGGCCACAAACTGGTACTATCCAATGTTTAACCTTTAAATGCTAACAGGCTACAAAGGGCAAATCCTGGCACTCACTTCTTCTGATCTGAATAGAGTGATTCTGTGAGTTTGTCCGAGCCACAGATTCAAAAAACCCAAATCTTCTATTATCAGCGTTTCTTTGTACTCTTGTTGTCTTTTGTTAAAAAGCAGGGACGTAAGCTCAGAAGTGTGCACGTGTCTGGAGCCCTATATGGTAGCAGTTCTGCAAGAATGATATCCATTTGCAAGAGCTCTCAATGACAGCACTATTTCCTGCCATTAGTGCTCCAGGCACTACCTAGGTATCTCTGTAACACAATATTATACATTAGCAAGAGCACTAGATAACAGCACTATTACCTGTCATGTAGTGCTACAGATACTACCTAGGTATCTCTATAACACACAATATTATACATTAGCAAGAGCACTAGATAACAGCACTATTACCTGTCATGTAGTGCTACAGATACTACCTCGGTATCTCTATAGCACATAATATTATACATTAGCAAGAGCACTAGATAACAGCACTATTACCTGTCATGTAGTGCTACAGATACTACTAGGTATCTCTATAACACAATATTATACATTAGCAAGATCACTAGATAACAGCACTATTACCTGTCATGTAGTGCTACAGATACTACCTAGGTATCTCTATAACACACAATATTATACATTAGCAAGAGCATTAGATAACAGCACTATTACATGTCATGTAGTGCTACAGATGATACCTAGGTATTTCTATAACACAATATTATACATTAGCAAGAGCACTAGATAACAGCACTATTACCTGTCATGTAGTGCTACAGATACTACCTAGATATCTCTATAACACAATATTATACATTAGCAAGAGCACTATATAATAGCACTATTACCTGTCATGTAGTGCTACAGATACTATCTAGGTATCTCTATAACACAATATTATACATTAGCAAGAGCACTAGATAACAGCACTATTACCTGTTATGTAGTGCTACAGATACTACCTAGGTATCTCTATAACACAATATTATACATTAGCAAGATCACTAGATAACAGTACTATTACCTGTTATGTAGTGCTACAGATACTACCTAGGTATCTCTGTAACACAATATTATACATTAGCAAGGGCACTATATAACAGCACTATTACCTGTTATGTAGTGCTACAGATACTACCTAGATATATCTATAACACAATATTATACATTAGCAAGAGCACTATATAACAGCACTATTACCTGTTATGTAGTGCTACAGATACTACCTAGGTATCTCTGTAACACAATATTATACATTAGCAAGGGCACTAGATAACAGCGCTATTACTTGTCATGTAGTGCTACAGATGCTACCTAGGTATCTCTATAACACACAATATTATACATTAGCAAGAGCACTAGATAACAGCACTATTACCTTTCATGTAGTGCTACAGATACTACCTAGGTATCTCTATAACACAATATTATACATTAGCAAGATCACTAGATAACAGCACTATTACCTGTCATGTAGTGCTACAGATGCTACCTAGGTATCTCTATAACACACAATATTATACATTAGCAAGAGCACTAGATAACAGCACTATTACCTGTCATGTAGTGCTACAGATACTACCTAGGTATCTCTATAACACATAATATTATACATTAGCAAGAGCACTAGATAACAGCACTATTAACTGCCATGTAGTGCTACAGATACTACATAGATATCTCTGTAACACAATATTATACATTAGCAAGAGCACTATATAACAGCACTATTACCTGTTATGTAGTACTACAGATACTACCTAGGTATCTCTATAACACAATATTATACATTAGCAAGAGTACTAGGTAACAGCACTATTTCCTGCCATTAGTGCTACAGATACTACCTAGGTATCTCTATAACACAATATTATACATTAGCAAGAGCACTAGGTAACAGCACTATTACCTGTCATGTAGTGCTACAGATACTACCTAGGTATCTCTATAACACACAATATTATACATTAGCAAGAGTACTAGGTAACAGCACTATTTCCTGCCATTAGTGCTACAGATACTACCTAGGTATCTCTATAACACATAATATTATACATTAGCAAGAGCACTAGATAACAGCACTATTTCCTGCCATTAGTGCTCCAGACGCTACCTAGGTATCTCTGTAACACAATATTATACATTAGCAAGAGCACTAGATAACAGCACTATTACCTGTCATGTGGTGCTACAGATACTACCTAGGTATCTCTATAACACACAATATTATACATTAGTAAGACCACTAGATAACAGCACTATTACCTGTCATGTAGTGCTACAGATACTACCTAGGTATCTCTATAACAAAATATTATACATTAGCAAGAGCACTATATAACAGCACTATTACCTGTCATGTAGTGCTACAGATACTACCTAGGTATCTCTATAATACAATATTATACATTAGCAAGAGCACTAGATAACAGCACTATTACCTGTCATGTAGTGCTACAGATGCTACCTAGGTATCTCTATAACACAATATTATACATTAGCAAGAGCACTAGATAACAGCACTATTACCTGTCATGTAGTGCTACAGATACTACCTAGGTATCTCTATAACACACAATATTATACATAAGCAAAAGCACTAGATAACAGCACTATTACCTGTCATTTAGTGCTACACATACTACCTAGGTATCTCTGTTACAAACTGCTGTTTGTAACTGGCCCTTTAAATGAAAAATTGCCCTGCTTCCCTGGATTTTGGAGAAGCCTATTTGCCAGCCTCCTTCCACATGACTATGGCCCCTGGAAGATTGTGCCCCTGAGGACATATTGACGTTTGTTGGGTGTGTGTGGCCCTTTAAGAACCATCTGGGGACATATTGTGACTTTGATGAACAATGCCCCCTTTAAGACTATGTCCCCAGACCTGTGAAACGACTTGTCCCTGGCTTTCTCCCACTTGGTTCAGTTTCATTGTGTGCCATTAAGAGTTAAATTTTGTTCAGCTTCAAGAAACCTATTCTAAATACAAGTCTGCTGGGATTAGCTCTAATTAGGTTTAGTGATCAACTTTCCCATTGTCTAATCAGACTAGTATTGATAAGGTGGACTGCATTGTTTTATTGTGTGTAAAATGTTATCTGCTGAAGTAAATGTTGTGGCCTGTCAAAGGGAGTGTCTCTCTATCTAATATCAAATGTGTGATGGGGGATTTTATGCCTCCCCCTGAGAGTGTCCTGTTTGCATGTAACCTGAATAAAAGCAGGCTGTGTGCTCCAGCACATCAGACCTATTTTCTGTCCCTCTAACTTGCAGCTTTGACTCATGTTTGTAGGGGACAGCTTCAGCTAATATCACTACAGGGATTGCTGACTATGGTGCTGATGATTCTTTGGTGAGCGCTAGGAGCATCCTTTTCTACGGTCCAACTTCCAGCCAGCCTGGAGGCAACCGTAACATTTGGCGGCAGCGGTGGGATTAGCGTCCTAGCGCAAGGAGCAGCACCACAACAGCACTGGTATCGTAGGAGAGTTATTGAGGGCAACGCTAGCCACTGCGCAGCGTCCCTACCTACAGCAGCATGGAGCTGACAAGACACTGGTCAGAACCCTGTGAAGAGCACCTCAACCTGATCCGTCGCTATGAGGGCGCGGATTTCGTTCCAGAGGTAAAGAGGCGGCTAGTCCGATATGGTCCAGACCCTGCGCAGGAGGTAGTCAGTCGCATCATCCGGGAATTGGATACGGAGAACAAAGCGGCACGAGCCTTTGAGCGCCAACTGTGGAGTTTGAGGGTCTGGACACCTGGTCTCCAGCGAGAAAGTGAGTCACAGGGAGCGGAGAGCAACGACCTCCCTCCCCAGCGGCAGCCGGAGTTACAGGGAGAGGAGAGCAGCGACCTCCCTCCCCAGCGGCAGTATACCGTGCAGAGGGAAGAGACAACCAGTCTCCTTCCCCAGCCAGAGATACCAGAGGCAGCAGGCCTCATAGACTGGTCCTGGGAGGACCCCCAGCAGGCAGGTGGAGATGGGACCGCAGTCTCTCTACCGGCCCTACAGGGATGCTGGGCAGGCGGCCCAGATCCCCAGCGACAGACCCAGCTACAGGGAGGGGAGAGCATCGACCTCCCTCCCCAGCCGGAGTGTGCCTTCCAGGGAGAGGAGACAACCGGTCTCTCTCCCCAGCCGCAGCATGTTCCACAGGAAGCGGAGAGCATCGACCTCCCTTCCCAACGGCCACCGGAGTATCAGGAGGAGGAGGTAAGCCAATCTCCCCCTCCCCAGCTAACTCCTAACTTGGGCCCAGGGTTAACAGTGGAGATGTTAACCCCCTCTGACCCCCACGTTCCCTTTGCCACCGGGCAGGACTATGCCCCAATTCCCCCAGCAGAAGAGCTGGCATCAGGACAGAGCGCTGCTGGCCTCTGCCCTACAGACCCCCTTGTTACAGGACTGGCCTGCAAACCCCTCACCCCAGCAGTAGCGCTGGCACCAGGGCAGAGTGCCGCTGGCCTCTGCCCCCCAAGTACCATCAGCTATTTGCCCAGCTGCGCCAGGAAGGCCGAGGATGCTGCACTTTCATCCTGCAACCTGGAACTTACAGGCCAGTACTACGTATTGTGGGGGGGCTACTTTGCTGCTAGCGATTATTTGTGGGTGGGTTGCGAGACTAACTTGGGCACTGACCGGCAGAAGGTCAGGTGCCTGGTTAGTCTCCCTCCAAAAGGGGAGATATGTTACAAACTGCTGTTTGTAACTGGCCCTTTAAATGAAAAATTGCCCTGCTTCCCTGGATTTTGGAGAAGCCTATTTGCCAGCCTCCTTCCACATGACTATGGCCCCTGGAAGATTGTGCCCCTGAGGACATATTGACGTTTGTTGGGTGTGTGTGGCCCTTTAAGAACCATCTGGGGACATATTGTGACTTTGATGAACAATGCCCCCTTTAAGACTATGTCCCCAGACCTGTGAAACGACTTGTCCCTGGCTTTCTCCCACTTGGTTCAGTTTCATTGTGTGCCATTAAGAGTTAAATTTTGTTCAGCTTCAAGAAACCTATTCTAAATACAAGTCTGCTGGGATTAGCTCTAATTAGGTTTAGTGATCAACTTTCCCATTGTCTAATCAGACTAGTATTGATAAGGTGGACTGCATTGTTTTATTGTGTGTAAAATGTTATCTGCTGAAGTAAATGTTGTGGCCTGTCAAAGGGAGTGTCTCTCTATCTAATATCAAATGTGTGATGGGGGATTTTATGCCTCCCCCTGAGAGTGTCCTGTTTGCATGTAACCTGAATAAAAGCAGGCTGTGTGCTCCAGCACATCAGACCTATTTTCTGTCCCTCTAACTTGCAGCTTTGACTCATGTTTGTAGGGGACAGCTTCAGCTAATATCACTACAGGGATTGCTGACTATGGTGCTGATGATTCTTTGGTGAGCGCTAGGAGCATCCTTTTCTACGGTCCAACTTCCAGCCAGCCTGGAGGCAACCGTAACAATCTCTATAACACACAATATTATACATTATCAAGAGCACTAGATAACAGTAATATTACCTATCATGTAGTGCTACAGATACTACCTAGGTAGCTCTATAACACATAATATTATACATTAGTAAGAGCACTATATAACAGCACTATTACCTGTCATGTAGTGCTACAGATACTACCTATGTATCTCTATAACACAATATTATACATTAGCAAGAGCACTAGATAACAGCACTATTACCTGTCATGTAGTACTACAGATACTACCTAGGTATCTCTTTAACACACAATATTATACATTAGCAAGAGCACTAGACAACAGCACTATTACCTGTCATGCAGTGCAACAGATACTACCTAGGTATTTCTGTAACACACAATATTATACATTAGCAAGAGCACTAGATAACAGCACTATTACCTGTCATGTAGTGCTACAGATACTAACTAGGTATCTCTATAACACACAATATTATACATTACCAAGAGCACTAGATAACAGCACTATTACCTGTCATGTAGTGCTACAGATGGTACCTAGGTATCTCTATAACACACAATATTATACATTAGCAAGAGCACTAGATAACAGCATTACTACCTGTCATGTAGTGCTACAGATGGTACCTAGGTATCTCTATAACACACAATATTATACATTACCAAGAGCACTAGATAACAGCATTACTACCTGTCATGTAGTGCTACAGATGGTACCTAGGTATCTCTATAACACACAATATTATACATTAGCAAGAGCACTAGATAACAGCATTATTACCTGTCATGTAGTGCTACAGATACTACCAAGGTATCTCTATAACACATAATATTATACATTAGCAAGAGCACGACAATAGCACTATTACCTGTCATGTAGTGCTACAGATACTACCTAGGTATCTCTATAACACACCATATTATACATTAGCAAGAGCACTAGATAACAGCACTATTACCTGTCATGTAGTGCTACAGATACTACCTAGGTATCTATATAACACATAATATTATACATTAGCAAGAGCACAAGATAACAGCATTATTACCTGTCATGTAGTGCTACAGATACTACCTAGGTATCTATATAACACATAATATTATACATAAGCAAGAGCACTAGATAACAGCACTATTACCTGTCATTTAGTGCTACAGATACTACCTGTGACAGACCCTTCGGTCAGGACTGAAAGTGTTAACTTTATTTTCTAACCACAAGTGGCTGGCTCCAGCTACAATCTAATTAATGCTTAGCATTCTATTGTTTGATCACCTCCAGAGAGAAAGTGATAAGAAGAGTCAAGAGTGTCTTGTGGTTGAAGTGTTTAAGTAATATAATCCTATTGTATCATGTCAAGGGCGCTTCTCCCTTTTATCTAATGTACAACATTCTTTCAACCCCCATCTGGGGGGGGGGGGTCAAAAACCTGTATAAATCTGTATGCTGCCTTCAAATAAAGTTGTTATCCTGTTTTAAACCTGAAATGCGGAGCTTGGTCTCATGTTTGCAGGGAAACTGATCAAGGTTGTGAAGTGCTGATTCTGTATGCAGGACATTGTTCATCTGGTATTAACCCTTGGTACACAGTTGGTACCGTAACATTGGTGGCAAGCGACGGGAGAATCCTTATCGCCCAAAGGAGCAACTACGGATCCAGACCGAATGGGAACACCGTATGAAAGGCTAAAAAGAGCTACCCTTAAAGACCTGCTAGAGCAACGGGGCCAACAAACCAGTAACCTCAGGAAGAGGGAGATTATTGCAAGACTGACCGAGATGGACGGAGTATCAGGGCACGAAGGAACCAATGAGCCCAGCATGTCAGACAGAACCCCCGAAGAAGCAAGCTTTGACCGGGCGGTCAAAATAAGACTGGCACACTATGGCCCCAACCCATCTGCGGAAATTATCGACCGGGTCATAGCAGCTGTGGAGGCCAACCTACTTCGCCAAAGCGGCGCTGCAGCAGTCCAAGTCACCGCAACCCCAGTGGAAAAGAGAAAAGTGCATTTTACCGCTTTTAAAAACTTTCTGGAAACAGAAGGAGAGATTGATGGGTACCTTGCGGATTTTGAGAGACAATGTGCACTACACCAGGTACCCGCAGAGGACTGGGTCACGATATTATCCGGAAAATTATCCGGCCGGGCCAGTGAGGCTTTTCGGGCCATTCCAGATGAGGAAGTTGGGGATTATAATACTGTGAAAGAGGCTCTGCTCTCCAGGTATGCGGTTACACCGGAGGCATACCGGAGACGGTTCAGAGACACTGTTAAATTGGCTGGCGATTCCTACGTTGAGTGGGCATGTAAGGTGCACCGCACAGCATCGCACTGGATGGCGGGGTGCCAAGCCGTGTCTGGGGAAGAGGTGCTGCAGCTATTCCTGTTGGAACATTGCTTTGACAAGTTATCAGCAGGAGTTAGGGAGTGGGTTCGGGACCGTAAACCCTCCACCCTGCATGAAGCTGCTCGCTTGGCAGATGAGTATACGGATGCCCGCAAACTGGACACTGCTACCACTAAGCCCCCTGCTAAAGTGGAGTACAGACCCCCGGCCACCCCAGCAGCTGCCATTTACCAACCCCCGGTGCACCGCTATGCCACACAGCCTCCAGTCACGAACTACCCTCAGACAGCCCGGTTCACCTCACGGGATTACTCCCAGCCTATCCGGTGCTTTGGATGTAAGCAAATCGGACACAAAAGGTCGGAGTGTCCCCTCAACACGGCCAACCAAGCACAGTCCTGGAGGAGACCCGCCGGCGGAATCCCACGTAACCCTCAGCCCGCTGCCCACTGCGTAGAGGATCAAGAGTGTTGGGGCATCCTACATGAAGCAGACCCCGTACAAGCTGTCCATCGGGATAACCGGCAACAGCACCGGCAACTGGTTAAAGTAAATGGGAAGGAGGTCAGTGGTCTACGGGATACTGGTGCTACCCTGACCTTGCTTCAAAAGAACTTGGTGTCCGAGAACCAGCACACTGGAGACACTGTGGCTGTGAGGGTGGCAGGGGGCACTGTGTTCCGCCTACCTGTTGCCCGGGTACATTTGGATTGGGGAGTGGGCGCTAAACATGTGAATGTGGGGGTCATGAGGGATTTACCAGCTGATGTTCTCCTTGGAAATGACTTGGCCCCCCTTGTTTCGGCCTACGCTCCCATGGGTCCCGTTGATGTTAACCCGGTGACTACCCGTGCCCAGGCCCGTGCCACCGAGACCGACCCACCTGCTGCTGAGACCCAGGTAAGACTCTCTTCCCCGACTTATACCCTAGACCAGACCCCCTTGAGTTGGGATACCCCAGAGACGTACGGGAGGGAAACCCGGGAGGATCCGACCCTTCAGAAGTACAGGGCTATGGCAGACACTGGAGAAGAGGGAGTAGATGGGGAACGTTATGAGTGGGTGGGGGATAGGCTATATAGAATCCCCAAACCTGCCCAGAAAAGTACTGCCCTTCCGCAAAATCGGCAGCTGGTAGTGCCTGCGAAATACCGGCAAGAGATTCTGCGGATTGGGCACGATGTACCGTTAGCTGGACATCTAGGGTCCCGCCGCACCGCTCATAGGATCACCCAGAATTTCTTCTGGCCCAATTTTAACCGAGATGTGCGGGTATATTGTAGTACTTGTGACACCTGTCAACGGGTGGGTAAGCGGGGGGACCACCCCAAAGCTAGGCTTATGTCTATGCCTGTCATTGGGGAACCCTTTTCCCGCATAGCCGTTGACATTGTGGGTCCCCTTGCCAGGGCTAGTCCATCAGGTAAGAAGTATATTCTCACTGTGGTGGACTATGCCACTCGTTACCCAGAGGCAGTAGCACTGTCGAATATAGAGGCAGAGACAGTCGCTGATGCCCTAGTTAAGGTTTTTACTAGGGTCGGGTTCCCTAAGGAGATTCTCTCTGATCAGGGGACCCAGTTTACCGCGGTGCTCACCCAGCAGCTGTGGAAGGTGTGCGGCATTAAACCGTTGCTCAGTTCGCCTTATCACCCCCAGACTAACGGTCTCTGCGAGCACTTTAATGGCACCCTCAAGCAGATGCTGAGGACCTTCACGGACACTTGCAGAGACTGGGAACGATTCCTGCCTCATCTGCTATTTGCGTACAGGGAGGTGCCCCAGGAATCCACTGGGTTCTCTCCCTTTGAGTTACTCTATGGGAGAAGAGTCCGCGGCCCTCTGGACCTCATTAGAGGACACTGGGAGGGAGAGATAGAGCAGGAGGGAACCCCCATCGTGCCATATGTTCTGGAACTCCGGGACCGCATGGAGAAACTGTCTCTGATGGTAAGAGGGAATCTCCAGGTGGCCCAGGAAAGACAGAAGGGGTGGTACGATCAAGGTGCCCGGCAGCGGGTCTTCCAGGTTGGACAGAAGGTTTTGGTGCTCAAGCCTGTGAAGGCCAACAAGATGCAAGCATCTTGGCAGGGCCCGTATAAAGTGTTATCCCGGGTGTGTGATACTACCTATGTTATAGCCAGCTGTGCAGATGAGAGGATCCAGCGATCCTTTCATGTGAACATGCTGAAGGAGTATCAGGAGAGGCCAGAGGATGTAGCCGCAGTATGTGCCCCTGCTGCAGACGACCCAGAGAACTTACCCCTACCCGACTTATTAGAGAAGGACCCCCAGACTGACCTCACTAGTCTTGTGCAGCTAGGGGACCGGTTGAACCCTACCGAGAGGGTACAGGCAAGACAGCTCCTGTGGGAGAAGCAGGCTACGTTCTCCCAAGAGCCCGGCTACACTACCCTAGCTGTACATAAAGTAGAGACTCCCGGACAGAATCCCCTGCGACAGCCTCCCTACCGTATACCCGAAGCAGTCCGAGAAGGAATGCGGAAGGAGATACAGGAGATGGCCCGGCTGGGAGTGATCGAGCCCTCCGATAGTCCTTGGGCTTCCCCTGTAGTCCTGGTACCTAAGAAGGATGGAACCACCCGGTTCTGTGTGGACTACAGGCGGCTCAACGAGAGGACCACCACTGACGCCTACCCGATGCCCCGGGTAGACAAATTACTAGACCGTATTGCTAGGGGGCGCTATCTGACAACCATAGACCTGTGTAAAGGCTATTGGCAGATTCCCCTGGCCGAGGATGCTATCCCCAAGTCGGCATTCGTCACCCCATTCGGCCTGTACCAGTTTAAGGTCATGCCCTTTGGGATGAAGAATGCTCCGGCTACCTTCCAGCGTATGGTGGATAGACTCCTTGATGGCTTCCAGGAATTTGCTTGTGCATACCTGGACGACATTGCGGTTTACAGTGGGTCCTGGGAAGAACACCTTACCCATGTAGGGCTGGTACTGGACAAGATTCGGGCCGCTGGCCTGACCTTGAAACCGGACAAGTGCCATCTAGGTATGGCTGAAGTACAGTACTTGGGGCACCGAGTGGGGTGTGGGAGCCAGAGACCGGAGCCAGCCAAGGTAGAGGCTGTGGCTAACTGGCCCACACCTATCACTAAGACCCAAGTACTAGCCTTCCTGGGGACGGCCGGGTATTACCGACGTTTTGTCCCCGACTACAGTACTATCGCCAAGCCCCTGACTGACCTGACTAAAAAGAACCTCCCCAAATAGGTCCTGTGGTCTCCAGCTTGTGAAGCCGCGTTTCAGGCACTGAAGCAGGCCCTTGTGAATGCCCCTGTCTTGGCTGCCCCAGTCCCTAACAAACGTTTTCTCATTCATACAGATGCTTCCATGTATGGACTGGGGGCTGTACTGAGTCAAGTCGGGGAGGATGGAGGAGAGCATCCTGTCGCATACCTAAGCAGAAAGTTATTACCTCGGGAAGTAAGCTATGCGGCAGTGGAGAAAGAATGTTTAGCCCTGGTCTGGGCACTGAAAAAGCTGAACCCTTATCTATATGGACAGGAATTTTCCCTCATAACGGACCACAATCCCTTAGTCTGGCTCAACCGGGTCTCAGGAGACAATGGTAGATTGCTGAGGTGGAGTTTAGCCCTCCAGCCCTATAACTTCACCATCAGCTACCGGCCCGGTAAGCTAAACGGGAATGCCGATGGATTGTCCCGGCAAACTGATATGCCTACCACCACCCAGTCCGGTCATCCCCAAGTTGACCCGCCAAAGGGTCAAGCCGGGTCTGCCGGAGTGTTCCACAAGGGGGGAGCTATGTGACAGACCCTTCGGTCAGGACTGAAAGTGTTAACTTTATTTTCTAACCACAAGTGGCTGGCTCCAGCTACAATCTAATTAATGCTTAGCATTCTATTGTTTGATCACCTCCAGAGAGAAAGTGATAAGAAGAGTCAAGAGTGTCTTGTGGTTGAAGTGTTTAAGTAATATAATCCTATTGTATCATGTCAAGGGCGCTTCTCCCTTTTATCTAATGTACAACATTCTTTCAACCCCCATCTGGGGGGGGGGGGGGTCAAAAACCTGTTTAAATCTGTATGCTGCCTTCAAATAAAGTTGTTATCCTGTTTTAAACCTGAAATGTGGAGCTTGGTCTCATGTTTGCAGGGAAACTGATCAAGGTTGTGAAGTGCTGATTCTGTATGCAGGACATTGTTCATCTATAACACACAATATTATACATTATCAAGAGCACTAGATAACAGTAATATTACCTATCATGTAGTGCTACATATGCTACCTAGGTAGCTCTATAACACATAATATTATACATTAGCAAGAGCACTATATAACAGCACTATTACCTGTCATGTAGTGCTACAGATACTACCTAGGTATCTCTATAACACACAATATTATACATTAGAAAGAGCACTAGATAACAGCACTATTACCTGTCATTTAGTGCTACAGATGCTACCTAGGTATCCCTATAACACATAATATTATACATTAGCAAGAACACTAGATAACAGCACTATTACCTGTCATGTAGTGCTACAGATACTACCTAGGTATTTCTATAACACAATATTATACATTAGCAAGAGCACTAGATAACAGCACTATTACCTGTCATGTAGTGCTACAGATACTACCTAGGTATCTCTTTAACACACAATATTATACATTAGCAAGAGCACTAGATAACAGCACTATTACCTGTCATGTAGTGCTACAGATACTACCTATGTATCTCTATAACACACAATATTATACATTAGCAAGAGCACTAGATAACAGCACTATTACCTGTCATGTAGTGCTACAGATACTACCTAGGTATCTCTATAACACAAAATATTATACATTAGCAAGAGCACTAGACAACAGCACTATTACCTGTCATGTAGTGCTACAGATGCTACCTAGGTATTTCTGTAACACACAATATTATACATTAGAAAGAGCACTAGATAACAGCACTATTACCTGTCATGTAGTGCTACAGATACTAACTAGGTATCTCTATAACACACAATATTATACATTACCAAGTGCACTAGATAACAGCATTACTACCTGTCATGTAGTGCTACAGATGGTACCTAGGTATCTCTATAACACACAATATTATACATTAGCAAGAGCACTAGATAACAACATTATTACCTGTCATGTAGTGCTACAGATACTACCAAGGTATCTCTATAACATATAATATTATACATTAGCAAGAGCACGACAATAGCACTATTACCTGTCATTTAGTGCTACAGATACTACCTAGGTATCTCTATAACACATAATATTATACATTAGCAAGAGCACAAGATAACAGCACTATTACCTGTCATGTAGTGCTACAGATACTACCTAGGTATCTATATAACACATAATATTATACATTAGCAAGAGCACAAGATAACAGCATTATTACCTGTCATGTAGTGCTACAGATACTACCTAGGTATCTCTATAACACATAATATTATACATTAGCAAGAGCACTAGATAACAGCACTATTACCTGTCATGTAGTGCTACAGATACTACCTAGGTATCTATATAACACATAATATTATACATAAGCAAGAGCACTAGATAACAGCACTATTACCTGTCATTTAGTGCTACAGATACTACCTAGGTATCTCTATAACACATAATATTATACATTAGCAAGAGCACTAGATAACAGCACTATTACCTGTCATGTAGTGTTACAGATACTAACTAGGTATATCTATAACACACAATATTATACATTACCAAGAGCACTAGATAACAGCATTATTACCTGTCATGTAGTGCTACAGATGGTACCTAGGTATCTTTATAACACACAATATTATACATTAGCAAGAGCACTAGATAACAGCACTATTACCTGTCATGTAGTGCTACAGATACTACCTAGGTATCTCTATAACACATAATATTATACATTAGCAAGAGCACTAGACAACAGCACTATTACCTGTCATTTAGTGCTACAGATACTACCTAGGTATCTCTATAACACACAATATTATACATTAGTAAGAGCACTAGATAACAGCACTATTACCTGTCATGTAGTGCTACAGATACTACCTAGGTATCTATATAACACATAATATTATACATAAGCAAGAGCACTAGATAACAGCACTATTACCTGTTATGTAGTGCTACAGATACTACCTAGGTATCTCTATAACACAATATTATACATTAGCAAGAGCACTAGATAACAGCACTATTTCCTGTCATGTAGTGCTACAGATACTACCTAGGTATCTCTATAACACACAATATTATACATTAGCAAGAGCACTAGATAACAGCACTATTCCTGTTATGTAGTGCTACAGATACTACCTAGGTATCTCTATAACACACAATATTATACATCAGGAAGAGCACTGGATAACAGCACTATTACCTGTCATGTAGTGCTACAGATGCTACCTAGGTATCTCTATAACACACAATATTATACATTTGCAAGAGCACTAGATAACAGCACTATTACCTGTCATGTAGTGCTACAGATACTACCTAGGTATCTATATAACACATAATATTATACATTAGCAAGAGCACAAGATAACAGCATTATTACCTGTCATGTAGTGCTACAGATACTACCTAGGTATCTATATAACACATAATATTATACATAAGCAAGAGCACTAGATAACAGCACTATTACCTGTCATTTAGTGCTACAGATACTACCTAGGTATCTCTATAGCACACAATATTATACATTAGCAGGAGTACTAGATAACAGCACTATTACCTGTCATGTAGTGCTACAGATGGTACCTAGGTATCTCTATAACACACAATATTATACATTAGTAAGAGCACTAGATAACAGTAATATTACCTATCATGTAGTGCTACAGATGCTACCTAGGTAGCTCTATAACACACAATATTATACATTTGCAAGAGCACTAGATAACAGCACTATTACCTGTCATGTAGTGCTACAGATACTACCTAGGTATCTATATAACACATAATATTATACATTAGCAAGAGCACAAGATAACAGCATTATTACCTGTCATGTAGTGCTACAGATACTACCTAGGTATCTATATAACACATAATATTATACATAAGCAAGAGCACTAGATAACAGCACTATTACCTGTCATTTAGTGCTACAGATACTACCTAGGTATCTCTATAGCACACAATATTATACATTAGCAGGAGTACTAGACAACAGCACTATTACCTGTCATTTTGTGCTACTGATACTACCTAGGTATCTCTATAACACACAATATTATACATTAGTAAGAGCACTAGATAACAGCACTATTACCTGTCATGTAGTGCTACAGATACTACCTAGGCATCTATATAACACAAAATATTATACATAAGCAAGAGCACTAGATAACAGCACTATTACCTGTTATGTAGTGCTACAGATACTACCTAGGTATCTCTATAACACAATATTATACATTAGCAAGAGCACTAGATAACAGCACTATTACCTGTTATGTAGTGCTACAGATACTACCTAGGTATCTCTATAACACATAATATTATACATTAGCAAGAGCACTAGATAACAGCACTATTACCTGTTATGTAGTGCTACAGATACTACCTAGGTATCTCTATAACACAATATTATACATTAGCAAGAGCACTAGATAACAGCACTATTTCCTGTCATGTAGTGCTACAGATACTACCTAGGTATCTCTATAACACACAATATTATACATTAGCAAGAGCACTAGATAACAGCACTATTCCTGTTATGTAGTGCTACAGATACTACCTAGGTATCTCTATAACACACAATATTATACATCAGCAAGAGCACTGGATAACAGCACTATTACCTGTCATGTAGTGCTACAGATGCTACCTAGGTATCTCTATAACACACAATATTATACATTTGCAAGAGCACTAGATAACAGCACTATTACCTGTCATGTAGTGCTACAGATACTACTAGATATCTCTATAACATAATATTATACATTAGCAAGAGCACTAGATAACAGCACTATTACCTGTCATGTAGTGCTACAGATGCTACCTAGGTATCTCTATAACACACAATATTATACATTTGCAAGAGCACTAGATAACAGCACTATTACCTGTCATGTAGTGCTACAGATACTACCTAGGTATCTCTATAACATAATATTATACATTAGCAAGAGCACTAGGTAACAGCACTATTACCTGTCATGTAGTGCTACAGATACTACCTAGGTATCTATATAACACATAATATTATACATTAGCAAGAGCACAAGATAACAGCATTATTACCTGTCATGTAGTGCTACAGATACTACCTAGGTATCTATATAACACATAATATTATACATAAGCAAGAGCACTAGATAACAGCACTATTACCTGTCATTTAGTGCTACAGATACTACCTAGGTATCTCTATAGCACACAATATTATACATTAGCAGGAGTACTAGATAACAGCACTATTACCTGTCATGTAGTGCTACAGATGGTACCTAGGTATCTCTATAACACACAATATTATACATTAGTAAGAGCACTAGATAACAGCACTATTTCCTGTCATGTAGTGCTACAGATGGTACCTAGGTATCTCTATAACACACAATATTATACATTATCAAGAGCACTAGATAACAGTAATATTACCTATCATGTAGTGCTACAGATGCTACCTAGGTAGCTCTATAACACATAATATTATACATTAGCAAGAGCACTATATAACAGCACTATTACCTGTCATGTAGTGCTACAGATGCTATCTAGGTATCTCTATAACACTAAATTATACATTAGAAAGAGCACTAGATAACAGCACTATTACCTGTCATTTAGTGCTACAGATGCTACCTAGGTATCCCTATAACACATAATGTTATACATTAGCAAGAACACTAGATAACAGCACTATTACCTGTCATGTAGTGCTACAGATACTACCTAGGTATCTCTATAACACAATATTATACATTAGCAAGAGCACTAGATAATAGCACTATTGCCTGTCATGTAGTGCTACAGATACTACCTAGGTATCTCTGTAACACAATATTATACATTAGCAAGTGCACTAGATAACAGCATTACTACCTGTCATGTAGTGCTACAGATGGTACCTAGGTATCTCTATAACACACAATATTATACATTAGCAAGAGCACGACAATAGCACTATTACCTGTCATTTAGTGCTACAGATACTACCTAGGTATCTCTATAACACACAATATTATACATTATCAAGAGCACTAGATAACAGTAATATTACCTATCATGTAGTGCTACAGATGCTACCTAGGTAGCTCTATAACACATAATATTATACATTAGCAAGAGCACTATATAACAGCACTATTACCTGTCATGTAGTGCTACAGACGCTACCTAGGTATCTCTATAACACATAATATTATACATTTGCAAGAGCACTAGATAACAGCACTATTACCTGTCATGTAGTGCTACAGACGCTACCTAGGTATCTCTATAACACACAATATTATACATTAGCAAGAGCACTAGATAACAGCACTATTACCTGTCATGTAGTGCTACAGATACTACCTAGGTATCTCTATAACACATAATATTATACATTAGCAAGAGCACTAGATAACAGCACTATTACCTGTCATGTAGTGCTACAGATACTACCTAGGTATCTCTATAACACACAATATTATACATTAGCAAGAGCACTAGACAACAGCACTATTACCTGTCATTTAGTTCTACAGATACTACCTAGGTATCTCTAAAACACACAATATTATACATTAGTAAGAGCACTAGATAACAGCACTATTACCTGTCATGTAGTGCTACAGATACTACCTAGGTATCTATATAACACATAATATTATACATAAGCAAGAGCACTAGATAACAGCACTATTACCTGTCATGTAGTGCTACAGATGAAACCTAGGTATCTCTATAACACAATATTATACATCAGCAAGAGCACTGGATAACAGCACTATTACCTGTCATGTAGTGCTACAGATGCTACCTAGGTATCTCTATAACACACAATATTATACATTTGCAAGAGCACTAGATAACAGCACTATTACCTGTCATGTAGTGCTACAGATACTACCTAGGTATCTCTATAACACAATATTATACATTAGCAAGAGCACTAGATAACAGCACTATTACCTGTCATGTAGTGCTACAGATACTACCTAGGTATCTCTATAACACAATATTATACATTAGCAAGAGCACTAGATAACAGCACTATTACCTGTCATGTAGTGCTACAGATGCTACCTAGGTATCTCTATAACACACAATATTATACATTTGCAAGAGCACTAGATAACAGCACTATTACCTGTCATGTAGTGCTACAGATACTACCTAGGTATCTCTATAACACAATATTATACATTAGCAAGAGCACTAGATAACAGCACTATTACCTGTCATGTAGTGCTACAGATACTACTAGGTATCTCTATAACATAATATTATACATTAGCAAGAGCACTAGATAACAGCACTATTACCTGTCATTTAGTGCTACAGATACTACCTAGGTATCTCTATAACACAATATTATACATTAGCAAGAGCACTAGATAACAGCACTATTACCTGTCATGTAGTGCTACAGATACTACCTAGGTATCTCTATAACACAATATTATACATTAGCAAGAGCACTAGATAACAGCACTATTACCTGTCATGTAGTGCTACAGATACTACCTAGGTATCTCTATAACACAATATTATACATTAGCAAGAGTACTAGATAGCAACACTATTACCTGTCATGTAGTGCTACAGATGCTACCTAGGTATCTCTATAACACACAATATTATACATTAGCAAGAGCACTAGATAACAGCACTATTACCTGTCATGTAGTGCTACAGATGCTACCTAGGTATCTCTATAACACACAATATTATACATTAGCAAGAGCACTAGATAACAGCACTATTACCTGTCATGTAGTGCTACAGATACTACCTAGGTATCTCTATAACACACAATATTATACATTAGCAAGAGCACTAGATAACAGCATTATTACCTGTCATGTAGTGCTACAAATACTACCTAGGTATCTCTATAACACACAATATTATACATTAGCAAGAACACTAGATAACAGCACTATTACCTGTCATGTAGTGCTACAGATACTACCTAGGTATCTCTATAACACAATATTATACATTAGCAAGAACACTAGATAACAGCACTATTACCTGTCATGTAGTGCTACAGATACTACCTAGGTATCTCTATAACACACAATATTATACATTAGCAAGAGCACTAGATAACAGCACTATTACCTGTCATGTAGTGCTACAGATACTACCTAGGTATCTCTATAACACACAGTATTATACATTAGCAAGAGCACTAGATAACAGCACTATTACCTGTCATGTAGTGTTACAGATACTACCTAGGTATCTCTATAACACAATATTATACATTAGCAAGAACACTAGATAACAGCACTATTACCTGTCATGTAGTGCTACAGATACTACCTAGGTATCTCTATAACTCACAATATTATACATTAGCAAGAAGACTAGATAACAGCACTATTTCCTGTCATGTAGTGTTATGTAACTAATGTTTGCGAAGCGGGAGTGCAGCGGTTTAGAGGTTAATATATTTATAGAAGTGGCGGAGATGTCCGGTCTGCAGATTAAGGGTTAAAGTATGTATTTAAGTTTTTGCGATGTGGGGGGGCTCGGTTTAGGGGTTAATAGGTAGTTTAAGGGTGTTAGTGTACTTTTTAGCACTTTAGTTAAGAGTTTTATGTTAGGGCGTTAGCACATAAAACTCTTAACTACTGACTTTTAAATGCGGTAGGAGTCTTGACAGGAGAGGCTGTATCGCTCACTTTCTCCAAGACTCGTAATACCGGCATTTGGAAAATCCCATTAAAAAGATAGGATACGCAAATGACGTAATTGGATTTGTGGTATGCTTGAGTCACGGAAAAAAAGTGAGCGGTACACCTGTATTTGCCAGACTCGTAATACCAGTGGGTGTTAAAAAGCAGCGTTGGGTCCTCTCAACGCTGCTTTTTAAAGGGACCCTAAACACCTTCTGTTTTCATTTAATTATTATTTTTTTTAAACATTTTGTTTTAGTTTTAAACATTATTTGTTTCTCCATATTTTTATCTTGCTTTGGCTCAATTATCTTTTATTTTGAATTTTACCACTAAACCACCGCCTACTGAATGCAGTGGTAGCCGCCATGTTGTAACGCACGTTGTATGGGATAATATGCCGACTTGATGTGCACTCCCTTCTTTACTTCCGTGCATGTGCATACAAAGAAAGCAACGTCTTAGCTGCTTCTATGAAGCTCGTTCTCATTAACTTTGTGAACGAACTTCATAGATTTAGTGGAGTCAATTGCAGCCGTTTTCAGTTTCACTGAATGATAGCTGTGTGAGAGGACCGGCTTGTCAGTGATTATTGTTAGCCAGGGTTTTGTTTTTATTCATAATGTTTTTACAGTTTTTAAAATGCAAATACCTTTTATTTTTTTATTATAGGTGTTCAATTATTTTTTTTTATTTTCTGACCGCTCCGTGAAGACATGGGTGAAAGTGATGCTGAGAAAACTGTAAGTCTGCTTATTGCTGTGAGCGTGCACGCATATAGACATCGCGCTCACAGCATAACTAAAAAACTACTGCTCCTATAAAGTTTGCAGCTATAATATTTATTGCTAAAGCAGCATATCTTTTGAACTGGCCTCAGCTATTGTTTGTTATATAGCTGTAAGATAAACATTCATTATCGATTATTAAAAAAATATAATATTTACTCTAGACTGTAAAAATCCTCAATGTAGTGCAAGGGAAAGAGGGATGGGTAGGGATCCTCCAACACAGTTACAGCTCAGCGAGGCGACTGCTGTCTCATAAATATATTATGTTATCTTTATCACTAAGCTGTGTCACCATTCCACCCCTCTCTCTAAGCTCCCGGAGTCCCGCTCAAGCCATACATTTTTTTCTTTACTTTCAGAGTTTGTTTAGATCGGACCCTTTGAAAATCTTATCCTTAGTTTTTGATTTACGGCTTTGACCAGCAGCTCACGCTCTCTGTTCTCATCTGAGCTGCTGGTCAAAGCCGTAAATCAAAAACTAAGGATAAGATTTTCAAAGGGTCCGATCTAAACAAACTCTGAAAGTAAAGAAAAAAATGTATGGCTTGAGCGGGACTCCGGGAGCTTAGAGAGAGGGGTGGAATGGTGACACAGCTTAGTGATAAAGATAACATAATATATTTATGAGACAGCAGTCGCCTCGCTGAGCTGTAACTGTGTTGGAGGATCCCTACCCATCCCTCTTTCCCTTGCACTACATTGAGGATTTTTACAGTCTAGAGTAAATATTATATTTTTTTAATAATCGATAATGAATGTTTATCTTACAGCTATATAACAAACAATAGCTGAGGCCAGTTCAAAAGATATGCTGCTTTAGCAATAAATATTATAGCTGCAAACTTTATAGGAGCAGTAGTTTTTTAGTTATGCTGTGAGCGCGATGTCTATATGCGTGCACGCTCACAGCAATAAGCAGACTTACAGTTTTCTCAGCATCACTTTCACCCATGTCTTCACGGAGCGGTCAGAAAATAAAAAAAAAAATAATTGAACACCTATAATAAAAAAATAAAAGGTATTTGCATTTTAAAAACTGAAAAAACATTTTGAATAAAAAAAAACACAAAACCCTAATGCCAAGTGTTTAAGGTCCCTTTAAGGCTAACGCAAAACTCGTAATCTAGGTGAATGTTAATGATAGTACATATACATACATACTAATGATAGTACATATACATACCTAATGATAGTACATATACATACCTAATGATAGTACATATACATACCTAATGATAGTACATATACATACCTAATGATAGTACATATACATACCTAATGATAGTACATATACATACCTAATGATAGTACATATACATATCTAATGATAGTACATATACATACCTAATGATAGTACATATACATACCTAATGATAGTACATATACATACCTAATGATAGTACATATACATACCTAATGATAGTACATATACATACCTAATGATAGTACATATACATACCTAATGATAGTACATATACATACCTAATGATAGTACATATACATACCTAATGATAGTACATATACATACCTAATGATAGTGCATAGACATACCTAGTGATAGTACATATACATACCTAATGATAGTACATATACATACCTAATGATAGTACATATACATACCTAATGATAGTACATATACATACCTAATGATAGTACATATACATACCTAATGATAGTACATATACATACCTAATGATAGTACATATACATACCTAATGATAGTACATATACATACCTAATGATATTACATATACATACCTAATGATAGTACATATACATACCTAATGATAGTACATATACATACCTAATGATAGTACATATACATACCTAATGATAGTACATATACATACCTAATGATAGTACATATACATACCTAATGATAGTACATATACATACCTAATGATAGTACATATACATACCTAATGATAGTACATATACATACCTAATGATAGTACATATACATACCTAATGATAGTACATATACATACCTAATGATATTACATATACATACCTAATGATAGTACATATACATACCTAATGATAGTACATATACATACCTAATGATAGTACAGATACATACCTAATGATAGTACATATACATACCTAATGATAGTACATATACATACATACTAATGATAGTACATATACATACCTAATGATAGTACATATACATACATACTAATGATAGTACATATACATACCTAATGATAGTACATATACATACCTAATGATAGTACATATACATACCTAATGATAGTACATATACATACCTAATGATAGTACATATACATACATACTAATGATAGTACATATGCATACCTAATGATAGTACATATACATACCTAATGATAGTACATATACATACATACTAATGATAGTACATATACATACCTAATGATAGTACATATACATACATACTAATGATAGTACATATACATACCTAATGATAGTACATATACATACATACTAATGATAGTACATATACATACCTAATGATAGTACATATACATACATACTAATGATAGTACATATACATACCTAATGATAGTACATATACATACATACTAATGATAGTACATATACATACCTAATGATAGTACATATACATACCTAATGATAGTACATATACATACATACTAATGATAGTACATATACATACCTAATGATAGTACATATACATACCTAATGATAGTACATATACATACCTAATGATAGTACATATACATACCTAATGATAGTACATATACATACATAGGGATAGTACATATACATACCTAATGATAGTATATATACATACCTAATGATAGTACATATACATACCTAATGATAGTATATATACATACCTAATGATAGTATATATACATACCTAATGATAGTATATATACATACCTAATGATAGTACATATACATACCTAATGATAGTATATATACATACCTAATGATAGTACATATACATACCTAATGATAGTATATATACATACCTAATGATAGTACAGATACATACATACAAATGATAGTACATATACATACCTAATGATAGTACATATACATACCTAATGATAGTACATATACATACCTAATGATAGTACATATACATACCTAATGATAGTACATATACATACCTAATGATAGTACATATACATACCTAATGATAGTACATATACATACCTAATGATAGTACATATACATACCTAATGATAGTACATATACATACCTAATGACAGTACATATACATACCTAATGATAGTACATATTCATACCTAATGATAGTACATATACATACCTAATGATAGTACATATACATACCTAATGATAGTACATATACATACCTAATGATAGTACATATACATACATACTAATGATAGTACATATACATACCTAATGATAGTACATATACATACCTAGTGATAGTACATATACATACCTAGTGATAGTACATATACATACCTAATGATAGTACATATACATACCTAGTGATAGTACATATACATACCTAGTGA
Organism: Bombina bombina; assembly: GCF_027579735.1. NCBI lineage: Eukaryota > Metazoa > Chordata > Amphibia > Anura > Bombinatoridae > Bombina > Bombina bombina. Next base: position 1,140,509,855 of record NC_069504.1, on the reverse strand, counting down.
TAGTACATATACATACCTAATGATAGTACATATACATACCTAATGATAGTACATATACATACCTAATGATAGTACATATACATACATACCTAATGATAGTACAGATACATACCTAATGATAGTACATATACATACCTAATGATAGTACATATACATAACTAATGATAGTACATATACATACCTAATGATAGTACATATACATACCTAATGATAGTGCATATACATATCTAATGATAGTACATATACATAACTAATGATAGTACATATACATACCTAATGATAGTACATATACATACATACTAATGATAGTACATATACATACCTAATGATAGTACATATACATAACTAATGATAGTACATATACATACCTAATGATAGTACATACACATACCTAATGATAGTACATATACATACCTAATGATAGTACATATACATACCTAATGATAGTACAGATACATACCTAATGATAGTACATATACATACCTAATGATAGTACATATACATACCTAATGATAGTACATATACATACCTAATGATAGTACATATACATACCTAATGATAGTACATATACATACCTAATGATAGTACATATACATACCTAATGATAGTACATATACATACCCTAATGATAGTACATATACATAACTAATGATAGTACATATACATACCTAATGAATAGTACATATACATACCTAATGATAGTACACTATACATACCTAATGATAGTACATATACATACCTAATGATAGTACATATACATACCTAATGATAGTACATATACATACCTAATGATAGTACATATACATACCTAATTATAGTACAGATACATACCTAATGATAGTACATATACATACCTAATGATAGTACATATACATACCTAATGATAGTACATATACATACCTATTGATAGTACATATACATACCTAATGATAGCTACATATACATAGCTACTAATGATAGTACATATACATACCTAACTGATAGTACATATACATACCTAATGATAGCTAAATATACATACCTAATGATAGTACTATATACATACCTAATGATAGTACATATACATACCTAATGATAGTACATTATACATACCTAATGATAGTACATATACATACCCCTAATGATAGTACAATACATACATACCTACTGATAGTACTATATACATACTAATGATAGTACATATACATACCTAATGATAGTACATATACATACCTAATGATAGTACATATACATACATACTAATGATAGTACATATAAATAACATACTACTGATTGTACATATACATACCTAATGATAGTACATATACATACATACTATTGATGAGTACATATACATACCTAATGATAGTACATATACATACCTAATGATAGTACATATCATACCTATTGATAGTACATATACATACCTAATGATGTACATATACATACCTAATGATAGTAATATACATACCTAATGATAGTACATATACATACCTAATGATAGTACATATACATACCTAATGATAGTACATTATACATACCTAATGATAGTACATATACATACCTAATGATAGTACATATACATACTAATGATAGTACATATACATACCTAATGATAGTACATATACATACCTAATGATCAGTACATATAACATACCTAATGATAGTACATATACATACCTAATGATAGTACATATACATACCTAATGATAGTACATATACATACCTAATGATAGTACATATACATACCTAATGATAGTACATATACATACCTAGTGATAGTACATATACATACCTAATGATAGTACATATACATACTCTAATGATAGTACATATACATACCTAATGATAGTACATATACATACCTAATGATAGTACATATACAATACCTAATGATAGTACATATACATACCTAATGATAGTACATATACATACCTAATGATAGTACATATACATACCTAATGATAGTACATATACATACCTAATGATAGTACATATACAATACCTAATGATAGATACATATACATACCTAGTAAGATAGTACATATTTACATACATACTACTGATAGTACATATACATACCTTAATGATAGTATCAGATACATACCTAATGATAGTACTAATATACATACCTAATGCTAGTACCTATACATACCTATGATAGTACATATACATACTCTAATGATAGTACATATACATACCAAATGATAGTAGTCAAGATACATACCTTAAGTGATAGTACATATACATACCTAAGTGATAGTACATAATACATACCTAATAGATAGTACATATAATACATACCTAAAAGAGAGTTACAGTATACACTACCTAGTGATAGAGTACATATACTATACCTAATGATAGTACATATACATACTCTAGTGATAGTTACATAACATACTAATGATAGTACATATACATACCTAATGATAGTAACATATACAAACCTAATGATAGTACATATACATACCTAATGATAGTACATATACATACCTAATGATAGTACATATACATACCTAATGATAGTACATATACATACCTAATGATAGTACATATACATACCTAATGATAGTACATATACATACCTAATGATAACACATATACATACCTAATGATAGTACATATACATACATACTACTGATAGTACATATACATACCTAATGATAGTACATATACATACCTAATGATAGTACATATACATACCTAATGATAGTACATATACATGTCTAGTGATAGTACATATACATACCTAATGATAGTACATATACATACCTAATGATAGTACATATACATACCTAATGATAGTACATATACATACCTAATGATAGTACATATACATACCTAGTGATAGTACATATACATACCCAATGATAGTACCTATACATACCTAGTGATAGTACATATACATACCTAATGATAGTACATATACATATCTAGTGATAGTACATATACATACCTAGTGATAGTACATATACATACATACTAATGATAGTACATATACATACCTAATGATAGCACATATACATACCTAATGATAGTACATATACATACCTAGTGATAGTACATATACATACCTAATGATAGTACATATACATACCTAATGATAGTACATATACATACCTAATGATAGTACATATACATACCTAATGATAGTACATATACATACCTAATGTGATAGTACATATACATACCTAGTGATAGTACATATCATACCTAATGATAGTACATATACATACCTAATGATAGTACATATAGCATACCTAATGATAGTACATATACATACCTAATGATAGTACATATACATACCTAGATGATAGTACATATAATACCTAATGATAGTACATATACATACCTAATGATAGTACATATACATACCTAATGATAGTACATATACATACCTAATGATACGCTACAATATCCATACCTAATGATAGTAATATACATACCTAATGATAGTACATATACAACCTAATGATTAGTAACATATACATACCTAATGATAGCTACATATACATACCTAATGATAGTACATATACATACCATACTACTGATAGTACAGTAATCCTAAAGTACTACTAATGATAGTACATATACATACTATGATAGTACATATACATACCTAATGATAGTACATATACATACATACAATGATAGTACATATACATACATACTAATGATAGTACATATACATACCTAATGATAGTACATATAATACTAATGATAGTACATTATACATCCTAATGATAGTACATATACATACATACCTAATGATAGTACATATACATACCTAATGATAGTACATATACATACCTAATGATAGTACATATACATACATACTAATGATAGTACATATACATACCTAATGATAGTACATATACATACCTAATGATAGTACATATACATACCTAATGATAGTACATATACATACATAGGGATAGTACATATACATACCTATGATAGTTATATATATACCTAATGATAGTACATATACATACCTAATGATAGTTATATACATACCTAATGATAGTATATACATACCTAATGATAGTATATATACATACCTAATGATAGTACATACTATACATACCTACATGATAGCACAATACTACATTACATACTAATGATAGTACATATACATACCTAATGATAGTACATATACTAATACTAATGATAGTACATATACATACCTAATGATAGTACATATACATACCTAATGATAGTACATATACATACCTAATGATAGTACACTTTACATTACCTAAGTGATAGTACATATACATACCTAATGTATAGTACCTATACAATACCTATGATTAGTACATATACATACCTAATGATAGTACATATACATACCTAATGATAGTACATATACATACCTAATTGATAGTACATTATACATACCTAATGATAGTACATATACATACCTAATGATAGTACATATACATACCTAATGATAGTACATATACATACCTAATGATAGTACATATACATACCTAATGATAGTACATATACATACCTTAATGATAGTACATATACATACCTAGTGATAGTACATATACATACCTAATGATAGTACATATACATACCTAATAATTCGTACAATACTACATTACTAATGATAGTACATATACATACCTAATGATAGTACATTATACATACTAGTGATAGTACATATACATACCTAGTGATAGTAATATACATACCTAATGATAGTACATATACATACCTAGTGATAGTACATATACATACCTAGTTAGTACATATACATACATACTAATGATAGTACATATACATACCTAATGATAGTACATATACATACCTAGTGTAGTACATTACATACCTAGTGATAGTACATATACATACTAATGTTAGTACATACATACCTAATGATAGTACATATACATACCTAATGATAGTACATATACATACCTAATGATAGTACAGATACTACCTATGATAGTACATATACATACCTAATGATAGTACATATACATACTAATGATAGTTATATACATACCTAATGATAGTACATATACATACCTAATGATAGTGCATATACATACCTAATGATAGTACATATACATAAACTAATGATTAGTACATATACATACCTAATGATAGTACAGATTACATACCTAATGATAGTACATACATACCTAATGATAGTACATATACATACCTAATGATAGTACATATACATATCTAGTGATAGTACATATACATACCTAATGATAATACATATACATACCTAATGATAGTACATATACATACATACTACTGATAGTACATATACATACCTAATGATAGTACATATACATACCTAATGATAGTACATATACATACCTAATGATAGTACATATACATACCTAATGATAGTACATATACATACCTAATGATAGTACATATACATACCTAATATAGTACATATACATACTAATGATAGTACATATACATACCTAATGATAGTACATATACATACCTAATGATAGTACATATACATACCTAGTGATAGGACATATACAATAAATGATAGTCATACATACCTAAGTGATAGTACATATACATACTAATGATAGTACATATACATCTATGATAGTACATATACATACCTAATGATAGTACATATACATACCTAATGATAGTACATATACATACCTAATGATAGTACATATACATACTAATGATAGTACATATACATACCTAATGATAGTACTTTAACTACTATGATAGTACATTACTACCTAATGAGAGTACATATACATACTAGTGATAGTACATATACATACCTAAATGAGTACATATACCTAATGTTAGTACATTACATACCTAATGATAGTACATATACATACTAATGATAGTACAGATCCATACCTAATGATAGTACATATAATACCTAATGATGTACATATACATACCTAATGATAGTACATATACATACTAATGATAGTACATATACATACCTAATGATAGTACATACATATCTAGTGATAGTACATATACATACCTAATGATAGTACATATACATACCTAATGATAGTACATATACATACCTAATGATAGTACTTATACATACCTAATGATAGTACATATACATACCTAATGATAGTACATATACATACCTAATGATAGTACATATACATATAATGATAGTACATATACATACCTAATGATAGTACATATACATACTAATGATAGTACATATACATACCTATGATAGTACATATACATACCTAATGATAGTAATATACATACCTAATGATAGTACATATACATACTAATGATATAATATACATATCTAATGATAGTACATTACATACCTAATGATAGTACATATACATACCTAATGATAGTACATATACATACCTAATGATAGTACATATACATACTAGTGTAGTACATATACATACCTAATGATAGTACATATACATACCTAGTGATAGTACATATGCATACCTAATGATAGTACATATACATACCTAATGATAGTACATATACATACTAATGATAGTACATATACATACCTAATGATAGTACATATACATACATACTATGATAGTAACATATACATACCTAATGATAGTACATATACATACCTAATGATAGTACAGATAACATACTAGTGATAGTACATATACATACTAATGATAGTACATTACATACCTAGTGATAGTACATATACATACCTAGTGATAGTACATATACATACCTAATGATAGTACATATACATACCTAATGATAGTACATATACATACCTAGTGATAGTACATATACATACCTAGTGATAGTACATATACATACCTAATGATAGTACATATACATACCTAGTGATAGTACATATACATACCTAGTGATAGTACATATACATACCTAAATGATTAGTACATATACATACCTAGTGATAGTACATATACATACCTAGTGATTAGTACATTATACATCTAGTGATAGTACATATACATACCTAATGATAGTACATATACATAGAGTGATAGTACATATACATACCTAATGATAGTACATATACATACCTAATGATAGTACATACTACCTATATGATAGTACATATACATATACATACCTAGTGATAGTACATATACATACCTAATGATAGTACATATACATACCTAGTGATAGTACATATACATACCTAATGATAGTACATATACATACCTAATGATAGTACATATACATACAAATGATAGTACATATCATACCTAATGATAGTACATTTACATACTAATGTTAGTACATATACATACTAATGATAGTACATATACATACCTAATGATAGTACATATACATACCTATGATTACATATACATACTAGTGATAGTACATTATTCATACCTATGATAGTACATATACATACTAATAATAGTAAATATACATACATACTAATGATAGTACATATACATACCTAATGATAGTACATATACATACCTAATGATAGTACTATACATACCTAGTGATTAGTACATATACATACCTAATGATAGTACATATACATACCTAATGATAGTACATATACATACCAAATGATAGTACATATACATATCTAGTGATAGTAAATATACATACCTAATGATAGTACATATACATACCTAATGATAGTACATTACATACCTAATGATAGTACATATAATACCTAGTGATAGTACATATAATACCTATGATAGTACATATACATACCTAGTGATAGTACATATACATACCTAATGATAGTACATATACATACCTAATGATAGTATATACATACCTAATGATAGTACATATACATACCTAATGATAGTACATATACATACCTAGTGATAGTACATATACATTACCTATGATAGTACATATACATACCTAATGATAGTACATATACATACCTAGTGATAGTACATATACATACTAATGATAGTACATATACATACCTAATGATAGTACATATACATACCTAATGGTAGTACATATACATACCTAATGATAGTACATACATACCTAATGATAGTAATACATACCTAATGATAGTAACATATACATACCTAGTGATAGTAATATACATACCTAATGATAGTACATATACATACCTAATGATAGTACATATACATACCTAATGATAGTACATATTACATACCTAATGATAGTATAACATACTAATGATAGTACATATACATACCTAGTGATAGTACATATACATACCTAATGATAGTACATATACATACCTAATGACAGTACATTACATACCTAGTGATAGTACATATCATACCAAATGATAGTAATATACATACCTAATGATAGTACATATACATACCTAATGATAGTAATATATACTAGTGATAGTACATATACATACCTAATGATAGTACATATACATACCTAATGATAGTACATATACATACTTGTGATAGTACATATACATACTAATGATAGTACATATACATACCTAATGATTGTACATATACATACCTAATGATAGTACATATACATACCTAATGATAGCACATATACATACCTAATGATAGTACATATACATACCTAATGATAGTACATATACATTCCTAGTGATAGTACATATACATACCTAATGATAGTACATATACATTAATGATAGTACATATACATACCTAATGATAGTACATATACATACTAATGATAGTACATTATACATACCTAATGATAGTAATATACATACCAATGATAGTACTTATACATATCTATGATAGTACATATACATACTAGTGATGGTACATATACATACCTATGATAGTACATATACATCTAGTGATAGTACATATACATCCTAATGATAGTACTATACATACCTAATGATAGTACATATACATACTATGATAGTACATATACATACCTAATGATAGTACATTACGATAACTAATGATAGTACATATAATACCTAATGATAGTACTATACATACCTAGTGATAGTACATATATTACTAATGATAGTACATATCATACTAATGATAGTACATATACATACCTATGATAGTTACATATAATACCTAGTGATAGTTACATATACATACTAATGATAGTACATATTACATACCTATGATAGTACACTATACATACCTAATGATAGTAATATTACATACCTAATGATAGTTAC